>NW_027445194.1:0-85283 GCF_048569485.1 Anomaloglossus baeobatrachus | reverse complement strand
AAATCTACTAAAAGTTTCGTTTGTTTATATTGCCATCCTGAGATAATCGTCTCCAGGCTCCAAATCCATTTTAAAGCCATTTCAAAGGCATTTTGCGCATAACATGAAATGAACACATTTTTCTCCAAAACTATAACACATGCAAGCTTGTCCTGTTTGGTGGAGATGATATTTAATAAAATAAGTAGAAATCCACTAAAAGTTTTGTTTGGTTATCTTGCAATCCCGAGATAATCGTCTCCATGCTCCAAATCCATTTTAAAGCCATTTTTAAGGCATTTCGCGCATACATGAAATGAACACATTTTTCTCCAAAACTATAACAGATGCAAGCTTGTCCTGTTTGGTGGAGATGATATTTAATAAAATAAGTAGAAATCCACTAAAAGTTTTGTTTGGTTATCTTGCAATCCCGAGATAATCGTCTCCATGCTCCAAATCCATTTTAAAGCCATTTTAAGGCATTTCGCGCAATACATGAAATGAACACATTTTTCTCCAAAACTATAACAGATGCAAGCTTGTCCTGTTTGGTGGAGATGATATTTAATAAAATAAGTAGAAATCCACTAAAAGTTTTGTTTGGTTATCTTGCAATCCCGAGATAATCGTCTCCATGCTCCAAATCCATTTTAAAGCCATTTTTAAGGCATTTCGCGCATACATGAAATGAACACATTTTTCTCCAAAACTATAACAGATGCAAGCTTGTCCTGTTTGGTGGAGATGATATTTAATAAAATAAGTAGAAATCCACTAAAAGTTTTGTTTGGTTATCTTGCAATCCCGAGATAATCGTCTCCATGCTCCAAATCCATTTTAAAGCCATTTCAAAGGCATTTTGCGCATACATGAAATGAACACATTTTTCTCCAAAACTATAACACATGCAAGCTTGTCCCTGTTTGGTGGAGATGATATTTAATAAAATAAGTAGAAATCCACTAAAAGTTTTGTTTGGTTATCTTGCAATCCCGAGATAATCGTCTCCATGCTCCAAATCCATTTTAAAGCCATTTTTAAGGCATTTCGCGCATACATGAAATGAACACATTTTTCTCCAAAACTATAACAGATGCAAGCTTGTCCTGTTTGGTGGAGATGATATTTAATAAAATAAGTAGAAATACACTAAAAGTTTTGTTTGGTTATCTTGCAATCCCGAGATAATCGTCTCCATGCTCCAAATCCATTTTAAAGCCATTTTTAAGGCATTTCGCGCATACATGAAATGAACACATTTTTCTCCAAAACTATAACAGATGCAAGCTTGTCCTGTTTGGTGGAGATGATATTTAATAAAATAAGTAGAAATCCACTAAAAGTTTTGTTTGGTTATCTTGCAATCCCGAGATAATCGTCTCCATGCTCCAAATCCATTTTATAGTCATTTTAAGGCATTTCGCGCATACATGAAATGAACACATTTTTCTCCAAAACTATAACAGATGCAAGCTTGTTCTGTTTGGTGGAGATGATATTTAATAAAATAAGTAGAAATCCACTAAAAGTTTTGTTTGGTTATCTTGCAATCCCGAGATAATCGTCTCCATGCTCCAAATCCATTTTAAAGCCATTTCTAAGGCATTTTGCGCATACATGAAATGAACACATTTTTCTCCAAAACTATAACACATGCAAGCTTGTCCTGTTTGGTGGAGATGATATTTAATAAAATAAGTAGAAATCCACTAAAAGTTTTGTTTGGTTATCTTGCAATCCCGAGATAATCGTCTCCATGCTCCAAATCCATTTTAAAGCCATTTTAAGGCATTTCGCGCATACATGAAATGAACACATTTTTCTCCAAAACTATAACAGATGCAAGCTTGTCCTGTTTGGTGGAGATGATATTTAATAAAATAAGTAGAAATCCACTAAAAGTTTTGTTTGGTTATCTTGCAATCCCGAGATAATCGTCTCCATGCTCCAAATCCATTTTAAAGCCATTTTTAAGGCATTTCGCGCATACATGAAATGAACACATTTTTCTCCAAAACTATAACAGATGCAAGCTTGTCCTGTTTGGTGGAGATGATATTTAATAAAATAAGTAGAAATCTACTAAAAGTTTTGTTTGGTTATCTTGCAATCCCGAGATAATCGTCTCCATGCTCCAAATCCATTTTAAAGCCATTTTAAAGGCATTTTGCGCATACATGAAATGAACACATTTTTCTCCAAAACTATAACAGCATGCAAGCTTGTCCTGTTTGGTGGAGATGATATTTAATAAAATAAGTAGAAATCCACTAAAAGTTTTGTTTGTTTATCTTGCAATCCCGAGATAATCGTCTCCATGTTCCAAATCCATTTTAAAGCCATTTTTAAGGCATTTCGCGCATACATGAAATGAACACATTTTTCTCCAAAACTATAACAGATGCAAGCTTGTCCTGTTTGGTGGAGATGATATTTAATAAAATAAGTAGAAATCCACTAAAAGTTTTGTTTGGTTATCTTGCAATCCGAGATAATCGTCTCCATGCTCCAAATCCATTTTAAAGCCATTTTTAAGGCATTTCGCGCATACATGAAATGAACACATTTTTCTCCAAAACTATAACAGATGCAAGCTTGTCCTGTTTGGTGGAGATGATATTTAATAAAATAAGTAGAAATCCACTAAAAGTTTTGTTTGGTTATCTTGCAATCCCGAGATAATTCGTCTCCATGCTCCAAATCCATTTTAAAGCCATTTTTAAGGCATTTCGCGCATACATGAAATGAACACATTTTTCTCCAAAACTATAACAGATGCAAGCGTGTCCTGTTTGGTGGAGATGATATTTAATAAAATAAGTAGAAATCCACTAAAAGTTTTGTTTGGTTATCTTGCAATCCCGAGATAATCGTCTCCATGCTCCAAATCCATTTTAAAGCCATTTTTAAGGCATTTCGCGCATACATGAAATGAACACATTTTTCTCCAAAACTATAACAGATGCAAGCTTGTCCTGTTTGGTGGAGATGATATTTAATAAAATAAGTAGAAATCCACTAAAAGTTTTGTTTGGTTATCTTGCAATCCCGAGATAATCGTCTCCATGCTCCAAATCCATTTTAAAGCCATTTTTAAGGCATTTCGCGCATACATGAAATGAACACATTTTTCTCCAAAACTATAACAGATGCAAGCTTGTCCTGTTTGGTGGAGATGATATTTAATAAAATAAGTAGAAATCCACTAAAAGTTTTGTTTGGTTATATTGCAATCCCGAGATAATCGTCTCCATGCTCCAAATCCATTTGAAAGCCATTTTTAAGGCATTTCGCGCATACATGAAATGAACACATTTTTTCTCCAAAACTATAACAGATGCAAGCTTGTCCTGTTTGGTGGAGATGATATTTAATAAAATAAGTAGAAATCCACTAAAAGTTTTGTTTGGTTATCTTGCAATCCCGAGATAATCGTCTCCATGCTCCAAATCCATTTTAAAGCCATTTTTAAGGCATTTCGCGCATACATGAAATGATTACATTTTTCTCCAAAACTATAACAGATGCAAGCTTGTCCTGTTTGGTGGAGATGATATTTAATAAAATAAGTAGAAATCCACTAAAAGTTTTGTTTGGTTATCTTGCAATCCCGAGATAATCGTCTCCATGCTCCAAATCCATTTTAAAGCCATTTTTAAGGCATTTCGCGCATACATGAAATGAACACATTTTTCTCCAAAACTATAACAGATGCAAGCTTGTCCTGTTTGGTGGAGATGATATTTAATAAAATAAGTAGAAATCCACTAAAAGTTTTGTTTGGTTATCTTGCAATCCCGAGATAATCGTCTCCATGCTCCAAATCCATTTTAAAGCCATTTTTAAGGCATTTCGCGCATACATGAAATGAACACATTTTTCTCCAAAACTATAACAGATGCAAGCTTGTCCTGTTTGGTGGAGATGATATTTAATAAAATAAGTAGAAATCCACTAAAAGTTTTGTTTGGTTATCTTGCAATCCCGAGATAATTGTCTCCATGCTCCAAATCCATTTTAAAGCCATTTTTAAGGCATTTCGCGCATACATGAAATGAACACATTTTTCTCCAAAACTATAACAGATGCAAGCGTGTCCTGTTTGGTGGAGATGATATTTAATAAAATAAGTAGAAATCCACTAAAAGTTTTGTTTGGTTATCTTGCAATCCCGAGATAATCGTCTCCATGCTCCAAATCCATTTTAAAGCCATTTTTAAGGCATTTCGCGCATACATGAAATGAACACATTTTTCTCCAAAACTATAACAGATGCAAGCTTGTCCTGTTTGGTGGAGATGATATTTAATAAAATAAGTAGAAATCCACTAAAAGTTTTGTTTGGTTATCTTGCAATCCCGAGATAATCGTCTCCATGCTCCAAATCCATTTTAAAGCCATTTTTAAGGCATTTCGCGCATACATGAAATGAACACATTTTTCTCCAAAACTATAACAGATGCAAGCTTGTCCTGTTTGGTGGAGATGATATTTAATAAAATAAGTAGAAATCCACTAAAAGTTTTGTTTGGTTATATTGCAATCCCGAGATAATCGTCTCCATGCTCCAAATCCATTTGAAAGCCATTTTTAAGGCATTTCGCGCATACATGAAATGAACACATTTTTCTCCAAAACTATAACAGATGCAAGCTTGTCCTGTTTGGTGGAGATGATATTTAATAAAATAAGTAGAAATCCACTAAAAGTTTTGTTTGGTTATCTTGCAATCCCGAGATAATCGTCTCCATGCTCCAAATCCATTTTAAAGCCATTTTTAAGGCATTTCGCGCATACATGAAATGATTACATTTTTCTCCAAAACTATAACAGATGCAAGCTTGTCCTGTTTGGTGGAGATGATATTTAATAAAATAAGTAGAAATCCACTAAAAGTTTTGTTTGGTTATCTTGCAATCCCGAGATAATCGTCTCCATGCTCCAAATCCATTTTAAAGCCATTTTTAAGGCATTTCGCGCATACATGAAATGAACACATTTTTCTCCAAAACTATAACAGATGCAAGCTTGTCCTGTTTGGTGGAGATGATATTTAATAAAATAAGTAGAAATCCACTAAAAGTTTTGTTTGGTTATCTTGCAATCCCGAGATAATCGTCTCCATGCTCCAAATCCATTTTAAAGCCATTTTTAAGGCATTTCGCGCATACATGAAATGAACACATTTTTCTCCAAAACTATAACAGATGCAAGCTTGTCCTGTTTGGTGGAGATATTTAATAAAATAAGTAGAAATCTACTAAAAGTTTCGTTTGTTTATATTGCCATCCTGAGATAATCGTCTCCATGCTCCAAATCCATTTTAAAGCCATTTCAAAGGCATTTTGCGCATACATGAAATGAACACATATTTCTCCAAAACTATAACACATGCAAGCTTGTCCTGTTTGGTGGAGATGATATTTAATAAAATAAGTAGAAATCCACTAAAAGTTTTGTTTGGTTATCTTGCAATCCCGAGATAATCGTCTCCATGCTCCAAATCCATTTTAAAGCCATTTTTAAGGCATTTCGCGCATACATGAAATGAACACATTTTTCTCCAAAACTATAACAGATGCAAGCTTGTCCTGTTTGGTGGAGATGATATTTAATAAAATAAGTAGAAATCCACTAAAAGTTTTGTTTGGTTATCTTGCAATCCCGAGATAATCGTCTCCATGCTCCAAATCCATTTTAAAGCCATTTTTAAGGCATTTCGCACATACATGAAATGAACACATTTTTCTCCAAAACTATAACAGATGCAAGCTTGTCCTGTTTGGTGGAGATAATATTTAATAAAATAAGTAGAAATCTACTAAAAGTTTCGTTTGTTTATATTGCCATCCTGAGATAATCGTCTCCATGCTCCAAATCCATTTTAAAGCCATTTTTAAGGCATTTTGCGCATACATGAAATGAACACATTTTTCTCCAAAACTATAACACATGCAAGCTTGTCCTGTTTGGTGGAGATGATATTTAATAAAATAAGTAGAAATCCACTAAAAGTTTTGTTTGGTTATCTTGCAATCCCGAGATAATCGTCTCCATGCTCCAAATCCATTTTAAAGCCATTTTTAAGGCATTTCGCGCATACATGAAATGAACACATTTTTCTCCAAAACTATAACAGATGCAAGCTTGTCCTGTTTGGTGGAGATGATATTTAATAAAATAAGTAGAAATCCACTAAAAGTTTTGTTTGGTTATCTTGCAATCCCGAGATAATCGTCTCCATGCTCCAAATCCATTTTAAAGCCATTTTTAAGGCATTTCGCGCATACATGAAATGAACACATTTTTCTCCAAAACTATAACAGATGCAAGCTTGTCCTGTTTGGTGGAGATAATATTTAATAAAATAAGTAGAAATCTACTAAAAGTTTCGTTTGTTTATATTGCCATCCTGAGATAATCGTCTCCATGCTCCAAATCCATTTTAAAGCCATCCATTCAAAGGCATTTTGCGCATACATGAAATGAACACATTTTTCTCCAAAACTATAACACATGCAAGCTTGTCCTGTTTGGTGGAGATGATATTTAATAAAATAAGTAGAAATCCACTAAAAGTTTTGTTTGGTTATCTTGCAATCCCGAGATAATCGTCTCCATGCTCCAAATCCATTTTAAAGCCATTTTTAAGGCATTTCGCGCATACATGAAATGAACACATTTTTCTCCAAAACTATAACAGATGCAAGCTTGTCCTGTTTGGTGGAGATGATATTTAATAAAATAAGTAGAAATCCACTAAAAGTTTTGTTTGGTTATCTTGCAATCCCGAGATAATCGTCTCCATGCTCCAAATCCATTTTAAAGCCATTTTAAGGCATTTCGCGCATACATGAAATGAACACATTTTTCTCCAAAACTATAACAGATGCAAGCTTGTCCTGTTTCGGTGGAGATGATATTTAATAAAATAAGTAGAAATCCACTAAAAGTTTTGTTTGGTTATCTTGCAATCCCGAGATAATCGTCTCCATGCTCCAAATCCATTTTAAAGCCATTTTTAAGGCATTTCGCGCATACATGAAATGAACACATTTTTCTCCAAAACTATAACAGATGCAAGCTTGTCCTGTTTGGTGGAGATGATATTTAATAAAATAAGTAGAAATCCACTAAAAGTTTTGTTTGGTTATCTTGCAATCCCGAGATAATCGTCTCCATGCTCCAAATCCATTTTAAAGCCATTTTTAAGGCATTTCGCGCATACATGAAATGAACACATTTTTCTCCAAAACTATAACAGATGCAAGCTTGTCCTGTTTGGTGGAGATGATATTTAATAAAATAAGTAGAGATCCACTAAAAGTTTTGTTTGGTTATCTTGCAATCCCGAGATAATCGTCTCCATGCTCCAAATCCATTTTAAAGCCATTTCAAAGGCATTTTGCGCATACATGAAATGAACACATTTTTCTCCAAAACTATAACACATGCAAGCTTGTCCTGTTTGGTGGAGATGATATTTAATAAAATAAGTAGAAATCCACTAAAAGTTTTGTTTGGTTATCTTGCAATCCCGAGATAATCGTCTCCATGCTCCAAATCCATTTTAAAGCCATTTTTAAGGCATTTCGCGCATACATGAAATGAACACATTTTTCTCCAAAACTATAACAGATGCAAGCTTGTCCTGTTTGGTGGAGATGATATTTAATAAAATAAGTAGAAATCCACTAAAAGTTTTGTTTGGTTATCTTGCAATCCCGAGATAATCGTCTCCATGCTCCAAATCCATTTTAAAGCCATTTTTAAGGCATTTCGCGCATACATGAAATGAACACATTTTTCTCCAAAACTATAACAGATGCAAGCTTGTCCTGTTTGGTGGAGATAATATTTAATAAAATAAGTAGAAATCTACTAAAAGTTTCGTTTGTTTATATTGCCATCCTGAGATAATCGTCTCCATGCTCCAAATCCATTTTAAAGCCATTTCAAAGGCATTTTGCGCATACATGAAATGAACACATTTTTCTCCAAAACTATAACACATGCAAGCTTGTCCTGTTTGGTGGAGATGATATTTAATAAAATAAGTAGAAATCCACTAAAAGTTTTGTTTGGTTATCTTGCAATCCCGAGATAATCGTCTCCATGCTCCAAATCCATTTTAAAGCCATTTTTAAGGCATTTCGCGCATACATGAAATGAACACATTTTTCTCCAAAACTATAACAGATGCAAGCTTGTCCTGTTTGGTGGAGATGATATTTAATAAAATAAGTAGAAATCCACTAAAAGTTTTGTTTGGTTATCTTGCAATCCCGAGATAATCGTCTCCATGCTCCAAATCCATTTTAAAGCCATTTTTAAGGCATTTCGCGCATACATGAAATGAACACATTTTTCTCCAAAACTATAACAGATGCAAGCTTGTCCTGTTTGGTGGAGATAATATTTAATAAAATAAGTAGAAATCTACTAAAAGTTTCGTTTGTTATATTGCCATCCTGAGATAATCGTCTCCATGCTCCAAATCCATTTTAAAGCCATTTCAAAGGCATTTTGCGCATACATGAAATGAACACATTTTTCTCCAAAACTATAACACATGCAAGCTTGTCCTGTTTGGTGGAGATGATATTTAATAAAATAAGTAGAAATCCACTAAAAGTTTTGTTTGGTTATCTTGCAATCCCGAGATAATCGTCTCCATGCTCCATATCCATTTTAAAGCCATTTTTAAGGCATTTCGCGCATACATGAAATGAACACATTTTTCTCCAAAACTATAACAGATGCAAGCTTGTCCTGTTTGGTGGAGATGATATTTAATAAAATAAGTAGAAATCCACTAAAAGTTTTGTTTGGTTATCTTGCAATCCCGAGATAATCGTCTCCATGCTACAAATCCATTTTAAAGCCATTTTTAAGGCATTTCGCGCATACATGAAATGAACACATTTTTCTCCAAAACTATAACAGATGCAAGCTTGTCCTGTTTGGTGGAGATAATATTTAATAAAATAAGTAGAAATCTACTAAAAGTTTCGTTTGTTTATATTGCCATCCTGAGATAATCGTCTCCATGCTCCAAATCCATTTTAAAGCCATTTCAAAGGCATTTTGCGCATACATGAAATGAACACATTTTTCTCCAAAACTATAACACATGCAAGCTTGTCCTGTTTGGTGGAGATGATATTTAATAAAATAAGTAGAAATCCACTAAAAGTTTTGTTTGGTTATCTTGCAATCCCGAGATAATCGTCTCATGCTCCAAATCCATTTTAAAGCCATTTTTAAGGCATTTCGCGCATACATGAAATGAACACATTTTTCTCCAAAACTATAACAGATGCAAGCTTGTCCTGTTTGGTGGAGATGATATTTAATAAATAAGTAGAAATCCACTAAAAGTTTTGTTTGGTTATCTTGCAATCCCGAGATAATCGTCTCCATGCTCCAAATCCATTTTAAAGCCATTTTTAAGGCATTTCGCGCATACATGAAATGAACACATTTTTCTCCAAAACTATAACAGATGCAAGCTTGTCCTGTTTGGTGGAGATGATATTTAATAAAATAAGTAGAAATTTACTAAAAGTTTTGTTTGGTTATCTTGCAATCCCGAGATAATCGTCTCCATGCTCCAAATCCATTTTAAAGCCATTTTTAAGGCATTTCGCGCATACATGAAATGAACACATTTTTCTCCAAAACTATAACAGATGCAAGCTTGTCCTGTTTGGTGGAGATGATATTTAATAAAATAAGTAGAAATCCACTAAAAGTTTTGTTTGGTTATCTTGCAATCCCGAGATAATCGTCTCCATGCTCCAAATCCATTTTAAAGCCATTTTTAAGGCATTTCGCGCATACATGAAATGAACACATTTTTCTCCAAAACTATAACAGATGCAAGCTTGTCCTGTTTGGTGGAGATGATATTTAATAAAATAAGTAGAGATCCACTAAAAGTTTTGTTTGGTTATCTTGCAATCCCGAGATAATCGTCTCCATGCTCCAAATCCATTTTAAAGCCATTTCAAAGGCATTTTGCGCATTACATGAAATGAACACATTTTTCTCCAAAACTATAACACATGCAAGCTTGTCCTGTTTGGTGGAGATGATATTTAATAAAATAAGTACGAAATCCACTAAAAGTTTTGTTTGGTTATCTTGCAATCCCGAGATAATCGTCTCCATGCTCCAAATCCATTTTAAAGCCATTTTTAAGGCATTTCGCGCATACATGAAATGAACACATTTTTCTCCAAAACTATAACAGATGCAAGCTTGTCCTGTTTGGTGGAGATAATATTTAATAAAATAAGTAGAAATCTACTAAAAGTTTCGTTTGTTTATATTGCCATCCTGAGATAATCGTCTCCATGCTCCAAATCCATTTTAAAGCCATTTCAAAGGCATTTTGCGCATACATGAAATGAACACATATTTCTCCAAAAACTATAACACATGCAAGCTTGTCCTGTTTGGTGGAGATGATATTTAATAAAATAAGTAGAAATCCACTAAAAGTTTTGTTTGGTTATCTTGCAATCCCGAGATAATCGTCTCCATGCTCCAAATCCATTTTAAAGCCATTTTTAAGGCATTTCGCGCATACATGAAATGAACACATTTTTCTCCAAAACTATAACAGATGCAAGCTTGTCCTGTTTGGTGGAGATGATATTTAATAAAATAAGTAGAAATCCACTAAAAGTTTTGTTTGGTTATCTTGCAATCCCGAGATAATCGTCTCCATGCTCCAAATCCATTTTAAAGCCATTTTTAAGGCATTTCGCGCATACATGAAATGAACACATTTTTCTCCAAAACTATAACAGATGCAAGCTTGTCCTGTTTGGTGGAGATGATATTTAATAAAATAAGTAGAGATCCACTAAAAGTTTTGTTTGGTTATCTTGCAATCCCGAGATAATCGTCTCCATGCTCCAAATCCATTTTAAAGCCATTTCAAAGGCATTTTGCGCATACATGAAATGAACACATTTTTCTCCAAAACTATAACACATGCAAGCTTGTCCTGTTTGGTGGAGATGATATTTAATAAAATAAGTAGAAATCCACTAAAAGTTTTGTTTGGTTATCTTGCAATCCCGAGATAATCGTCTCCATGCTCCAAATCCATTTTAAAGCCATTTTTAAGGCATTTCGCGCATACATGAAATGAACACATTTTTCTCCAAAACTATAACAGATGCAAGCTTGTCCTGTTTGGTGGAGATAATATTTAATAAAATAAGTAGAAATCTACTAAAAGTTTCGTTTGTTTATATTGCCATCCTGAGATAATCGTCTCCATGCTCCAAATCCATTTTAAAGCCATTTACATGAAATGAACACATATTTCTCCAAAACTATAACACATGCAAGCTTGTCCTGTTTGGTGGAGATGATATTTAATAAAATAAGTAGAAATCCACTAAAAGTTTTGTTTGGTTATCTTGCAATCCCGAGATAATCGTCTCCATGCTCCAAATCCATTTTAAAGCCATTTTTAAGGCATTTCGCGCATACATGAAATGAACACATTTTTCTCCAAAACTATAACAGATGCAAGCTTGTCCTGTTTGGTGGAGATGATATTTAATAAAATAAGTAGAAATCCACTAAAAGTTTTGTTTGGTTATCTTGCAATCCCGAGATAATCGTCTCCATGCTCCAAATCCATTTTAAAGCCATTTTTAAGGCATTTCGCGCATACATGAAATGAAACACATTTTTCCTCCAAAACTATAACAGATGCAAGCTTGTCCTGTTTTGGTGGAGATAATATTTTAATAAAATAAGTAGAAATCTACTAAAAGTTTCGTTTGTTTATATTGCCATCCTGAGATAATCGTCTCCATGCTCCAAATCCATTTTAAAGCCATTTCAAAGGCATTTTGCGCATACATGAAAGAACACATTTTTCTCCAAAACTATAACACATGCAAGCTTGTCCTGTTTGGTGGAGATGATATTTAATAAAATAAGTAGAAATCCACTAAAAGTTTTGTTTGGTTATCTTGCAATCCCGAGATAATCGTCTCCATGCTCCAAATCCATTTTAAAGCCATTTTTAAGGCATTTCGCGCATACATGAAATGAACACATTTTTCTCCAAAACTATAACAGATGCAAGCTTGTCCTTGTTTGGTGGAGATGATATTTAATAAAATAAGTAGAAATCCACTAAAAGTTTTGTTTGGTTATCTTGCAATCCCGAGATAATCGTCTCCATGCTCCAAATCCATTTTAAAGCCATTTTTAAGGCATTTCGCGCATACATGAAATGAACACATTTTTCTCCAAAACTATAACAGATGCAAGCTTGTCCTGTTTGGTGGAGATAATATTTAATAAAATAAGTAGAAATCTACTAAAAGTTTCGTTTGTTTATATTGCCATCCTGAGATAATCGTCTCCATGCTCCAAATCCATTTTAAAGCCATTTCAAAGGCATTTTGCGCATACATGAAATGAACATATTTTTCTCCAAAACTATAACACATGCAAGCTTGTCCTGTTTGGTGGAGATGATATTTAATAAAATAATTAGAAAATCCACTAAAAGTTTTGTTTGGTTATCTTGCAATCCCGAGATAATCGTCTCCATGCTCCATATCCATTTTAAAGCCATTTTTAAGGCATTTCGCGCATACATGAAATGAACACATTTTTTCTCCAAAACTATAACAGATGCAAGCTTGTCCTGTTTGGTGGAGATGATATTTAATAAAATAAGTAGAAATCCACTAAAAGTCTTGTTTGGGTTATCTTGCAATCCCGAGATAATCGTCTCCATGCTACAAATCCATTTTAAAGCCATTTTTAAGGCATTTTCGCGCATACATGAAATGAACACATTTTTCTCCAAAACTATAACAGATGCAAGCTTGTCCTGTTTGGTGGAGATAATATTTAATAAAATAAGTAGAAATCTACTAAAAGTTTCGTTTGTTTATATTGCCATCCTGAGATAATCGTCTCCATGCTCCAAATCCATTTTAAAGCCATTTCAAAGGCATTTTGCGCATACATGAAATGAACACATTTTTCTCCAAAACTATAACACATGCAAGCTTGTCCTGTTTGGTGGAGATGATATTTAATAAAATAAGTAGAAATCCACTAAAAGTTTTGTTTGGTTATCTTGCACTTGCAATCCCGAGATAATCGTCTCCATGCTCCAAATCCATTTTAAAGCCATTTTTAAGGCATTTCGCGCATACATGAAATTAACACATTTTTCTCCAAAACTATAACAGATGCAAGCTTGTCCTGTTTGGTGGAGATGATATTTAATAAAATAAGTAGAAATCCACTAAAAGTTTTGTTTGGTTATCTTGCAATCCCGAGATAATCGTCTCCATGCTCCAAATCCATTTTAAAGCCATTTTTAAGGCATTTCGCGCATACATGAAATGAACACATTTTTCTCCAAAACTATAACAGATGCAAGCTTGTCCTGTTTGGTGGAGATGATATTTAATAAAATAAGTAGAAATCCACTAAAAGTTTTGTTTGGTTATCTTGCAATCCCGAGATAATCGTCTCCATGCTCCAAATCCATTTTAAAGCCATTTTTAAGGCATTTCGCGCATACATGAAATGAACACATTTTTCTCCAAAACTATAACAGATGCAAGCTTGTCCTGTTTGGTGGAGATGATATTTAATAAAATAAGTAGAGATCCACTAAAAGTTTTGTTTGGTTATCTTGCAATCCCGAGATAATCGTCTCCATGCTCCAAATCCATTTTAAAGCCATTTCAAAGGCATTTTGCGCATACATGAAATGAACACATTTTTCTCCAAAACTATAACACATGCAAGCTTGTCCTGTTTGGTGGAGATGATATTTAATAAAATAAGTAGAAATCCACTAAAAGTTTTGTTTGGTTATCTTGCAATCCCGAGATAATCGTCTCCATGCTCCAAATCCATTTTAAAGCCATTTTTAAGGCATTTCGCGCATACATGAAATGAACACATTTTTCTCCAAAACTATAACAGATGCAAGCTTGTCCTGTTTGGTGGAGATAATATTTAATAAAATAAGTAGAAATCTAATAAAAGTTTCGTTTGTTTATATTGCCATCCTGAGATAATCGTCTCCATGCTCCAAATCCATTTTAAAGCCATTTCAAAGGCATTTTGCGCATACATGAAATGAACACATTTTTCTCCAAAACTATAACACATGCAAGCTTGTCCTGTTTGGTGGAGATGATATTTAATAAAATAAGTAGAAATCCACTAAAAGTTTTGTTTGGTTATCTTGCAATCCCGAGATAATCGTCTCCATGCTCCAAATCCATTTTAAAGCCATTTTTAAGGCATTTCGCGCATACATGAAATGAACACATTTTTCTCCAAAACTATAACAGATGCAAGCTTGTCCTGTTTGGTGGAGATAATATTTAATAAAATAAGTAGAAATCTACTAAAAGTTTTGTTTGTTTATATTGCCATCCTGAGATAATCGTCTCCATGCTCCAAATCCATTTTAAAGCCATTTCAAAGGCATTTTGCGCATACATGAAATGAACACATTTTTCTCCAAAACTATAACACATGCAAGCTTGTCCTGTTTGGTGGAGATGATATTTAATAAAATAAGTAGAAATCCACTAAAAGTTTTGTTTGGTTATCTTGCAATCCCGAGATAATCGTCTCCATGCTCCATATCCATTTTAAAGCCATTTTTAAGGCATTTCGCGCATACATGAAATGAACACATTTTTCTCCAAAACTATAACAGATGCAAGCTTGTCCTGTTTGGTGGAGATGATATTTAATAAAATAAGTAGAAATCCACTAAAAGTTTTGTTTGGTTATCTTGCAATCCCGAGATAATAGTCTCCATGCTCCAAATCCATTTTAAAGCCATTTTTAAGGCATTTCGCGCAAACATGAAATGAACACATTTTTCTCCAAAACTATAACAGATGCAAGCTTGTCCTGTTTGGTGGAGATAATATTTAATAAAATAAGTAGAAATCTACTAAAAGTTTCGTTTGTTTATATTGCCATCCTGAGATAATCGTCTCCATGCTCCAAATCCATTTTAAAGCCATTTCAAAGGCATTTTGCGCATACATGAAATGAACACATTTTTCTCCAAAACTTTAACACATGCAAGCTTGTCCTGTTTGGTGGAGATGATATTTAATAAAATAAGTAGAAATCCACTAAAAGTTTTGTTTGGTTATCTTGCAATCCCGAGATAATCGTCTCCATGCTCCAAATCCATTTTAAAGCCATTTTTAAGGCATTTCGCGCATACATGAAATTAACACATTTTTCTCCAAAACTATAACAGATGCAAGCTTGTCCTGTTTGGTGGAGATGATATTTAATAAAATAAGTAGAAATCCACTAAAAGTTTTGTTTGGTTATCTTGCAATCCCGAGATAATCGTCTCCATGCTCCAAATCCATTTTAAAGCCATTTTTAAGGCATTTCGCGCATACATGAAATGAACACATTTTTCTCCAAAACTATAACAGATGCAAGCTTGTCCTGTTTGGTGGAGATAATATTTAATAAAATAAGTAGAAATCTACTAAAAGTTTCGTTTGTTTATATTGCCATCCTGAGATAATCGTCTCCATGCTCCAAATCCATTTTAAAGCCATTTCAAAGGCATTTTGCGCATACATGAAATGAACACATTTTTCTCCAAAACTATAACACATGCAAGCTTGTCCTGTTTGGTGGAGATGATATTTAATAAAATAAGTAGAAATCCACTAAAAGTTTTGTTTGGTTATCTTGCAATCCCGAGATAATCGTCTCCATGCTCCAAATCCATTTTAAAGCCATTTTTAAGGCATTTCGCGCATACATGAAATGAACACATTTTTCTCCAAAACTATAACAGATGCAAGCTTGTCCTGTTTGGTGGAGATGATATTTAATAAAATAAGTAGAAATCCACTAAAAGTTTTGTTTGGTTATCTTGCAATCCCGAGATAATCGTCTCCATGCTCCAAATCCATTTTAAAGCCATTTTTAAGGCATTTCGCGCATACATGAAATGAACACATTTTTCTCCAAAACTATAACAGATGCAAGCTTGTCCTGTTTGGTGGAGATGATATTTAATAAAATAAGTAGAAATCCACTAAAAGTTTTGTTTGGTTATCTTGCAATCCCGAGATAATCGTCTCCATGCTCCAAATCCATTTTAAAGCCATTTTTAAGGCATTTCGCGCATACATGAAATGAACACATTTTTCTCCAAAACTATAACAGATGCAAGCTTGTCCTGTTTGGTGGAGATGATATTTAATAAAATAAGTAGAAATCCAGTAAAAGTTTTGTTTGGTTATCTTGCAATCCCGAGATAATCGTCTCCATGCTCCAAATCCATTTTAAAGCCATTTTTAAGGCATTTCGCGCATACATGAAATGAACACATTTTTCTCCAAAACTATAACAGATGCAAGCTTGTCCTGTTTGGTGGAGATGATATTTAATAAAATAAGTAGAGATCCACTAAAAGTTTTGTTTGGTTATCTTGCAATCCCGAGATAATCGTCTCCATGCTCCAAATCCATTTTAAAGCCATTTCAAAGGCATTTTGCGCATACATGAAATGAACACATTTTTCTCCAAAACTATAACACATGCAAGCTTGTCCTGTTTGGTGGAGATGATATTTAATAAAATAAGTAGAAATCCACTAAAAGTTTTGTTTGGTTATCTTGCAATCCCGAGATAATCGTCTCCATGCTCCAAATCCATTTTAAAGCCATTTTTAAGGCATTTCGCGCATACATGAAATGAACACATTTTTCTCCAAAACTATAACAGATGCAAGCTTGTCCTGTTTGGTGGAGATAATATTTAATAAAATAAGTAGAAATCTACTAAAAGTTTCGTTTGTTTATATTGCCATCCTGAGATAATCGTCTCCATGCTCCAAATCCATTTTAAAGCCATTTCAAAGGCATTTTGCGCATACATGAAATGAACACATATTTCTCCAAAACTATAACACATGCAAGCTTGTCCTGTTTGGTGGAGATGATATTTAATAAAATAAGTAGAAATCCACTAAAAGTTTTGTTTGGTTATCTTGCAATCCCGAGATAATCGTCTCCATGCTCCAAATCCATTTTAAAGCCATTTTTAAGGCATTTCGCGCATACATGAAATGAACACATTTTTCTCCAAAACTATAACAGATGCAAGCTTGTCCTGTTTGGTGGAGATGATATTTAATAAAATAAGTAGAAATCCACTAAAAGTTTTGTTTGGTTATCTTGCAATCCCGAGATAATCGTCTCCATGCTCCAAATCCATTTTAAAGCCATTTTTAAGGCATTTCGCGCATACATGAAATGAACACATTTTTCTCCAAAACTATAACAGATGCAAGCTTGTCCTGTTTGGTGGAGATGATATTTAATAAAATAAGTAGAAATCCACTAAAAGTTTTGTTTGGTTATCTTGCAATCCCGAGATAATCGTCTCCATGCTCCAAATCCATTTTAAAGCCATTTTTAAGGCATTTCGCGCATACATGAAATGAACACATTTTTCTCCAAAACTATAACAGATGCAAGCTTGTCCTGTTTGGTGGAGATGATATTTAATAAAATAAGTAGAAATCCAGTAAAAGTTTTGTTTGGTTATCTTGCAATCCCGAGATAATCGTCTCCATGCTCCAAATCCATTTTAAAGCCATTTTTAAGGCATTTCGCGCATACATGAAATGAACACATTTTTCTCCAAAACTATAACAGATGCAAGCTTGTCCTGTTTGGTGGAGATGATATTTAATAAAATAAGTAGAGATCCACTAAAAGTTTTGTTTGGTTATCTTGCAATCCCGAGATAATCGTCTCCATGCTCCAAATCCATTTTAAAGCCATTTCAAAGGCATTTTGCGCATACATGAAATGAACACATTTTTCTCCAAAACTATAACACATGCAAGCTTGTCCTGTTTGGTGGAGATGATATTTAATAAAATAAGTAGAAATCCACTAAAAGTTTTGTTTGGTTATCTTGCAATCCCGAGATAATCGTCTCCATGCTCCAAATCCATTTTAAAGCCATTTTTAAGGCATTTCGCGCATACATGAAATGAACACATTTTTCTCCAAAACTATAACAGATGCAAGCTTGTCCTGTTTGGTGGAGATAATATTTAATAAAATAAGTAGAAATCTACTAAAAGTTTCGTTTGTTTATATTGCCATCCTGAGATAATCGTCTCCATGCTCCAAATCCATTTTAAAGCCATTTCAAAGGCATTTTGCGCATACATGAAATGAACACATATTTCTCCAAAACTATAACACATGCAAGCTTGTCCTGTTTGGTGGAGATGATATTTAATAAAATAAGTAGAAATCCACTAAAAGTTTTGTTTGGTTATCTTGCAATCCCGAGATAATCGTCTCCATGCTCCAAATCCATTTTAAAGCCATTTTTAAGGCATTTCGCGCATACATGAAATGAACACATTTTTCTCCAAAACTATAACAGATGCAAGCTTGTCCTGTTTGGTGGAGATGATATTTAATAAAATAAGTAGAAATCCACTAAAAGTTTTGTTTGGTTATCTTGCAATCCCGAGATAATCGTCTCCATGCTCCAAATCCATTTTAAAGCCATTTTTAAGGCATTTCGCGCATACATGAAATGAACACATTTTTCTCCAAAACTATAACAGATGCAAGCTTGTCCTGTTTGGTGGAGATAATATTTAATAAAATAAGTAGAAATCTACTAAAAGTTTCGTTTGTTTATATTGCCATCCTGAGATAATCGTCTCCATGCTCCAAATCCATTTTAAAGCCATTTCAAAGGCATTTTGCGCATACATGAAATGAACACATTTTTCTCCAAAACTATAACACATGCAAGCTTGTCCTGTTTGGTGGAGATGATATTTAATAAAATAAGTAGAAATCCACTAAAAGTTTTGTTTGGTTATATTGCAATCCCGAGATAATCGTCTCCATGCTCCAAATCCATTTTAAAGCCATTTTTAAGGCATTTCGCGCATACATGAAATGAACACATTTTTCTCCAAAACTATAACACATGCAAGCTTGTCCTGTTTGGTGGAGATGATATTTAATAAAATAAGTAGAAATCCACTAAAAGTTTTGTTTGGTTATCTTGCAATCCCGAGATAATCGTCTCCATGCTCCATATCCATTTTAAAGCCATTTTTAAGGCATTTCGCGCATACATGAAATGAACACATTTTTCTCCAAAACTATAACAGATGCAAGCTTGTCCTGTTTGGTGGAGATGATATTTAATAAAATAAGTAGAAATCCACTAAAAGTTTTGTTTGGTTATCTTGCAATCCCGAGATAATCGTCTCCATGCTCCAAATCCATTTTAAAGCCATTTTTAAGGCATTTCGCGCATACATGAAATGAACACATTTTTCTCCAAAACTATAACAGATGCAAGCTTGTCCTGTTTGGTGGCGATAATATTTAATAAAATAAGTAGAAATCTACTAAAAGTTTCGTTTGTTTATATTGCCATCCTGAGATAATCGTCTCCATGCTCCAAATCCATTTTAAAGCCATTTCAAAGGCATTTTGCGCATACATGAAATGAACACATTTTTCTCCAAAACTATAACACATGCAAGCTTGTCCTGTTTGGTGGAGATGATATTTAATAAAATAAGTAGAAATCCACTAAAAGTTTTGTTTGGTTATCTTGCAATCCCGAGATAATCGTCTCCATGCTCCAAATCCATTTTAAAGCCATTTTTAAGGCATTTCGCGCATACATGAAATGAACACATTTTTCTCCAAAACTATAACAGATGCAAGCTTGTCCTGTTTGGTGGAGATGATATTTAATAAAATAAGTAGAAATCCACTAAAAGTTTTGTTTGGTTATCTTGCAATCCCGAGATAATCGTCTCCATGCTCCAAATCCATTTTAAAGCCATTTTTAAGGCATTTCGCGCATACATGAAATGAACACATTTTTCTCCAAAACTATAACAGATGCAAGCTTGTCCTGTTTGGTGGAGATGATATTTAATAAAATAAGTAGAGATCCACTAAAAGTTTTGTTTGGTTATCTTGCAATCCCGAGATAATCGTCTCCATGCTCCAAATCCATTTTAAAGCCATTTCAAAGGCATTTTGCGCATACATGAAATGAACACATTTTTCTCCAAAACTATAACACATGCAAGCTTGTCCTGTTTGGTGGAGATGATATTTAATAAAATAAGTAGAAATCCACTAAAAGTTTTGTTTGGTTATCTTGCAATCCCGAGATAATCGTCTCCATGCTCCAAATCCATTTTAAAGCCATTTTTAAGGCATTTCGCGCATACATGAAATGAACACATTTTTCTCCAAAACTATAACAGATGCAAGCTTGTCCTGTTTGGTGAAGATAATATTTAATAAAATAAGTAGAAATCTACTAAAAGTTTCGTTTGTTTATATTGCCATCCTGAGATAATCGTCTCCATGCTCCAAATCCATTTTAAAGCCATTTCAAAGGCATTTTGCGCATACATGAAATGAACACATTTTTCTCCAAAACTATAACAGATGCAAGCTTGTCCTGTTTGGTGGAGATGATATTTAATAAAATAAGTAGAAATCCACTAAAAGTTTTGTTTGGTTATCTTGCAATCCCGAGATAATCGTCTCCATGCTCCAAATCCATTTTAAAGCCATTTTTAAGGCATTTCGCGCATACATGAAATGAACACATTTTTCTCCAAAACTATAACAGATGCAAGCTTGTCCTGTTTGGTGGAGATAATATTTAATAAAATAAGTAGAAATCTACTAAAAGTTTCGTTTGTTTATATTGCCATCCTGAGATAATCGTCTCCATGCTCCAAATCGATTTTAAAGCCATTTCAAAGGCATTTTGCGCATACATGAAATGAACACATTTTTCTCCAAAACTATAACACATGCAAGCTTGTCCTGTTTGGTGGAGATTATATTTAATAAAATAAGTAGAAATCCACTAAAAGTTTTGTTTGGTTATCTTGCAATCCCGAGATAATCGTCTCCATGCTCCATATCCATTTTAAAGCCATTTTTAAGGCATTTCGCGCATACATGAAATGAACACATTTTTCTCCAAAACTATAACAGATGCAAGCTTGTCCTGTTTGGTGGAGATGATATTTAATAAAATAAGTAGAAATCCACTAAAAGTTTTGTTTGGTTATCTTGCAATCCCGAGATAATCGTCTCCATGCTCCAAATCCATTTTAAAGCCATTTTTAAGGCATTTCGCGCATACATGAAATGAACACATTTTTCTCCAAAACTATAACAGATGCAAGCTTGTCCTGTTTGGTGGCGATAATATTTAATAAAATAAGTAGAAATCTACTAAAAGTTTCGTTTGTTTATATTGCCATCCTGAGATAATCGTCTCCATGCTCCAAATCCATTTTAAAGCCATTTCAAAGGCATTTTGCGCATACATGAAATGAACACATTTTTCTCCAAAACTATAACACATGCAAGCTTGTCCTGTTTGGTGGAGATGATATTTAATAAAATAAGTAGAAATCCACTAAAAGTTTTGTTTGGTTATCTTGCAATCCCGAGATAATCGTCTCCATGCTCCAAATCCATTTTAAAGCCATTTTTAAGGCATTTCGCGCATACATGAAATGAACACATTTTTCTCCAAAACTATAACAGATGCAAGCTTGTCCTGTTTGGTGGAGATGATATTTAATAAAATAAGTAGAAATCCACTAAAAGTTTTGTTTGGTTATCTTGCAATCCCGAGATAATCGTCTCCATGCTCCAAATCCATTTTAAAGCCATTTTTAAGGCATTTCGCGCATACATGAAATGAACACATTTTTCTCCAAAACTATAACAGATGCAAGCTTGTCCTGTTTGGTGGAGATGATATTTAATAAAATAAGTAGAGATCCACTAAAAGTTTTGTTTGGTTATCTTGCAATCCCGAGATAATCGTCTCCATGCTCCAAATCCATTTTAAAGCCATTTCAAAGGCATTTTGCGCATACATGAAATGAACACATTTTTCTCCAAAACTATAACACATGCAAGCTTGTCCTGTTTGGTGGAGATGATATTTAATAAAATAAGTAGAAATCCACTAAAAGTTTTGTTTGGTTATCTTGCAATCCCGAGATAATCGTCTCCATGCTCCAAATCCATTTTAAAGCCATTTTTAAGGCATTTCGCGCATACATGAAATGAACACATTTTTCTCCAAAACTATAACAGATGCAAGCTTGTCCTGTTTGGTGAAGATAATATTTAATAAAATAAGTAGAAATCTACTAAAAGTTTCGTTTGTTTATATTGCCATCCTGAGATAATCGTCTCCATGCTCCAAATCCATTTTAAAGCCATTTCAAAGGCATTTTGCGCATACATGAAATGAACACATTTTTCTCCAAAACTATAACAGATGCAAGCTTGTCCTGTTTGGTGGAGATGATATTTAATAAAATAAGTAGAAATCCACTAAAAGTTTTGTTTGGTTATCTTGCAATCCCGAGATAATCGTCTCCATGCTCCAAATCCATTTTAAAGCCATTTTTAAGGCATTTCGCGCATACATGAAATGAACACATTTTTCTCCAAAACTATAACAGATGCAAGCTTGTCCTGTTTGGTGGAGATAATATTTAATAAAATAAGTAGAAATCTACTAAAAGTTTCGTTTGTTTATATTGCCATCCTGAGATAATCGTCTCCATGCTCCAAATCCATTTTAAAGCCATTTCAAAGGCATTTTGCGCATACATGAAATGAACACATTTTTCTCCAAAACTATAACACATGCAAGCTTGTCCTGTTTGGTGGAGATGATATTTAATAAAATAAGTAGAAATCCACTAAAAGTTTTGTTTGGTTATCTTGCAATCCCGAGATAATCGTCTCCATGCTCCATATCCATTTTAAAGCCATTTTTAAGGCATTTCGCGCATACATGAAATGAACACATTTTTCTCCAAAACTATAACAGATGCAAGCTTGTCCTGTTTGGTGGAGATGATATTTAATAAAATAAGTAGAAATCCACTAAAAGTTTTGTTTGGTTATCTTGCAATCCCGAGAAAATCGTCTCCATGCTCCAAATCCATTTTAAAGCCATTTTTAAGGCATTTCGCGCATACATGAAATGAACACATTTTTCTCCAAAACTATAACAGATGCAAGCTTGTCCTGTTTGGTGGAGATAATATTTAATAAAATAAGTAGAAATCTACTAAAAGTTTCGTTTGTTTATATTGCCATCCTGAGATAATCGTCTCCATGCTCCAAATCCATTTTAAAGCCATTTCAAAGGCATTTTGCGCATACATGAAATGAACACATTTTTCTCCAAAACTATAACACATGCAAGCTTGTCCTGTTTGGTGGAGATGATATTTAATAAAATAAGTAGAAATCCACTAAAAGTTTTGTTTGGTTATCTTGCAATCCCGAGATAATCGTCTCCATGCTCCAAATCCATTTTAAAGCCATTTTTAAGGCATTTCGCGCATACATGAAATTAACACATTTTTCTCCAAAACTATAACAGATGCAAGCTTGTCCTGTTTGGTGGAGATGATATTTAATAAAATAAGTAGAAATCCACTAAAAGTTTTGTTTGGTTATCTTGCAATCCCGAGATAATCGTCTCCATGCTCCAAATCCATTTTAAAGCCATTTTTAAGGCATTTCGCGCATACATGAAATGAACACATTTTTCTCCAAAACTATAACAGATGCAAGCTTGTCCTGTTTGGTGGAGATGATATTTAATAAAATAAGTAGAAATCCACTAAAAGTTTTGTTTGGTTATCTTGCAATCCCGAGATAATCGTCTCCATGCTCCAAATCCATTTTAAAGCCATTTTTAAGGCATTTCGCGCATACATGAAATGAACACATTTTTCTCCAAAACTATAACAGATGCAAGCTTGTCCTGTTTGGTGGAGATGATATTTAATAAAATAAGTAGAGATCCACTAAAAGTTTTGTTTGGTTATCTTGCAATCCCGAGATAATCGTCTCCATGCTCCAAATCCATTTTAAAGCCATTTCAAAGGCATTTTGCGCATACATGAAATGAACACATTTTTCTCCAAAACTATAACACATGCAAGCTTGTCCTGTTTGGTGGAGATGATATTTAATAAAATAAGTAGAAATCCACTAAAAGTTTTGTTTGGTTATCTTGCAATCCCGAGATAATCGTCTCCATGCTCCAAATCCATTTTAAAGCCATTTTTAAGGCATTTCGCGCATACATGAAATGAACACATTTTTCTCCAAAACTATAACACATGCAAGCTTGTCCTGTTTGGTGGAGCTGATATTTAATAAAATAAGTAGAAATCCACTAAAAGTTTTGTTTGGTTATCTTGCAATCCCGAGATAATCGTCTCCATGCTCCAAATCCATTTTAAAGCCATTTTTAAGGCATTTCGCGCATACATGAAATGAACACATTTTTCTCCAAAACTATAACAGATGCAAGCTTGTCCTGTTTGGTGGAGATGATATTTAATAAAATAAGTAGAAATCCACTAAAAGTTTTGTTTGGTTATCTTGCAATCCCGAGATAATCGTCTCCATGCTCCAAATCCATTTTATAGTCATTTTTAAGGCATTTCGCGCATACATGAAATGAACACATTTTTCTCCAAAACTATAACAGATGCAAGCTTGTCCTGTTTGGTGGAGATGATATTTAATAAAATAAGTAGAAATCCACTAAAAGTTTTGTTTGGTTATCTTGCAATCCCGAGATAATCGTCTCCATGCTCCAAATCCATTTTAAAGCCATTTCAAAGGCATTTTGCGCATACATGAAATGAACACATTTTTCTCCAAAACTATAACACATGCAAGCTTGTCCTGTTTGGTGGAGATGATATTTAATAAAATAAGTAGAAATCCACTAAAAGTTTTGTTTGGTTATCTTGCAATCCCGAGATAATCGTCTCCATGCTCCAAATCCATTTTAAAGCCATTTTTAAGGCATTTCGCGCATACATGAAATGAACACATTTTTCTCCAAAACTATAACAGATGCAAGCTTGTCCTGTTTGGTGGAGATAATATTTAATAAAATAAGTAGAAATCTACTAAAAGTTTCGTTTGTTTATATTGCCATCCTGAGATAATCGTCTCCATGCTCCAAATCCATTTTAAAGCCATTTCAAAGGCATTTTGCGCATACATGAAATGAACACATTTTTCTCCAAAACTATAACACATGCAAGCTTGTCCTGTTTGGTGGAGATGATATTTAATAAAATAAGTAGAAATCCACTAAAAGTTTTGTTTGGTTATCTTGCAATCCCGAGATAATCGTCTCCATGCTCCAAATCCATTTTAAAGCCATTTTTAAGGCATTTCGCGCATACATGAAATGAACACATTTTTCTCCAAAACTATAACAGATGCAAGCTTGTCCTGTTTGGTGGAGATGATATTTAATAAAATAAGTAGAAATCCACTAAAAGTTTTGTTTGGTTATCTTGCAATCCCGAGATAATCGTCTCCATGCTCCAAATCCATTTTAAAGCCATTTTTAAGGCATTTCGCGCATACATGAAATGAACACATTTTTCTCCAAAACTATAACAGATGCAAGCTTGTCCTGTTTGGTGGAGATGATATTTAATAAAATAAGTAGAAATCCACTAAAAGTTTTGTTTGGTTATCTTGCAATCCCGAGATAATCGTCTCCATGCTCCAAATCCATTTTATAGTCATTTTTAAGGCATTTCGCGCATACATGAAATGAACACATTTTTCTCCAAAACTATAACAGATGCAAGCTTGTCCTGTTTGGTGGAGATGATATTTAATAAAATAAGTAGAAATCCACTAAAAGTTTTGTTTGGTTATCTTGCAATCCCGAGATAATCGTCTCCATGCTCCAAATCCGTTTTAAAGCCATTTTTAAGGCATTTCGCGCATACATGAAATGAACACATTTTTCTCCAAAACTATAACAGATGCAAGCTTGTCCTGTTTGGTGGAGATGATATTTAATAAAATAAGTAGAAATCCACTAAAAGTTTTGTTTGGTTATCTTGCAATCCCGAGATAATCGTCTCCATGCTCCAAATCCATTTTAAAGCCATTTTTAAGGCATTTCGCGCATACATGAAATGAACACATTTTTCTCCAAAACTATAACACATGCAAGCTTGTCCTGTTTGGTGGAGATGATATTTAATAAAATAAGTAGAAATCCACTAAAAGTTTTGTTTGGTTATCTTGCAATCCCGAGATAATCGTCTCCATGCTCCAAATCCATTTTAAAGCCATTTTTAAGGCATTTCGCGCATACATGAAATGAACACATTTTTCTCCAAAACTATAACAGATGCAAGCTTGTCCTGTTTGGTGGAGATGATATTTAATAAAATAAGTAGAAATCCACTAAAAGTTTTGTTTGGTTATCTTGCAATCCCGAGATAATCGTCTCCATGCTCCAAATCCATTTTAAAGCCATTTTTAAGGCATTTCGCGCATACATGAAATGAACACATTTTTCTCCAAAACTATAACAGATGCAAGCTTGTCCTGTTTGGTGGAGATGATATTTAATAAAATAAGTAGAAATCCACTAAAAGTTTTGTTTGGTTATCTTGCAATCCCGAGATAATCGTCTCCATGCTCCAAATCCATTTTATAGTCATTTTTAAGGCATTTCGCGCATACATGAAATGAACACATTTTTCTCCAAAACTATAACAGATGCAAGCTTGTCCTGTTTGGTGGAGATGATATTTAATAAAATAAGTAGAAATCCACTAAAAGTTTTGTTTGGTTATCTTGCAATCCCGAGATAATCGTCTCCATGCTCCAAATCCATTTTAAAGCCATTTCAAAGGCATTTTGCGCATACATGAAATGAACACATTTTTCTCCAAAACTATAACACATGCAAGCTTGTCCTGTTTGGTGGAGATGATATTTAATAAAATAAGTAGAAATCCACTAAAAGTTTTGTTTGGTTATCTTGCAATCCCGAGATAATCGTCTCCATGCTCCAAATCCATTTTAAAGCCATTTTTAAGGCATTTCGCGCATACATGAAATGAACACATTTTTCTCCAAAACTATAACAGATGCAAGCTTGTCCTGTTTGGTGGAGATAATATTTAATAAAATAAGTAGAAATCTACTAAAAGTTTCGTTTGTTTATATTGCCATCCTGAGATAATCGTCTCCATGCTCCAAATCCATTTTAAAGCCATTTCAAAGGCATTTTGCGCATACATGAAATGAACACATTTTTCTCCAAAACTATAACACATGCAAGCTTGTCCTGTTTGGTGGAGATGATATTTAATAAAATAAGTAGAAATCCACTAAAAGTTTTGTTTGGTTATCTTGCAATCCCGAGATAATCGTCTCCATGCTCCAAATCCATTTTAAAGCCATTTTTAAGGCATTTCGCGCATACATGAAATGAACACATTTTTCTCCAAAACTATAACAGATGCAAGCTTGTCCTGTTTGGTGGAGATGATATTTAATAAAATAAGTAGAAATCCACTAAAAGTTTTGTTTGGTTATCTTGCAATCCCGAGATAATCGTCTCCATGCTCCAAATCCATTTTAAAGCCATTTTTAAGGCATTTCGCGCATACATGAAATGAACACATTTTTCTCCAAAACTATAACAGATGCAAGCTTGTCCTGTTTGGTGGAGATGATATTTAATAAAATAAGTAGAAATCCACTAAAAGTTTTGTTTGGTTATCTTGCAATCCCGAGATAATCGTCTCCATGCTCCAAATCCATTTTATAGTCATTTTTAAGGCATTTCGCGCATACATGAAATGAACACATTTTTCTCCAAAACTATAACAGATGCAAGCTTGTCCTGTTTGGTGGAGATGATATTTAATAAAATAAGTAGAAATCCACTAAAAGTTTTGTTTGGTTATCTTGCAATCCCGAGATAATCGTCTCCATGCTCCAAATCCATTTTAAAGCCATTTTTAAGGCATTTCGCGCATACATGAAATGAACACATTTTTCTCCAAAACTACAACAGATGCAAGCTTGTCCTGTTTGGTGGAGATGATATTTAATAAAATAAGTAGAAATCCACTAAAAGTTTTGTTTGGTTATCTTGCAATCCCGAGATAATCGTCTCCATGCTCCAAATCCATTTTAAAGCCATTTTTAAGGCATTTCGCGCATACATGAAATGAACACATTTTTCTCCAAAACTATAACACATGCAAGCTTGTCCTGTTTGGTGGAGATGATATTTAATAAAATAAGTAGAAATCCACTAAAAGTTTTGTTTGGTTATCTTGCAATCCCGAGATAATCGTCTCCATGCTCCAAATCCATTTTAAAGCCATTTTTAAGGCATTTCGCGCATACATGAAATGAACACATTTTTCTCCAAAACTATAACAGATGCAAGCTTGTCCTGTTTGGTGGAGATGATATTTAATAAAATAAGTAGAAATCCACTAAAAGTTTTGTTTGGTTATCTTGCAATCCCGAGATAATCGTCTCCATGCTCCAAATCCATTTTAAAGCCATTTTTAAGGCATTTCGCGCATACATGAAATGAACACATTTTTCTCCAAAACTATAACAGATGCAAGCTTGTCCTGTTTGGTGGAGATGATATTTAATAAAATAAGTAGAAATCCACTAAAAGTTTTGTTTGGTTATCTTGCAATCCCGAGATAATCGTCTCCATGCTCCAAATCCATTTTATAGTCATTTTTAAGGCATTTCGCGCATACATGAAATGAACACATTTTTCTCCAAAACTATAACAGATGCAAGCTTGTCCTGTTTGGTGGAGATGATATTTAATAAAATAAGTAGAAATCCACTAAAAGTTTTGTTTGGTTATCTTGCAATCCCGAGATAATCGTCTCCATGCTCCAAATCCATTTTAAAGCCATTTCAAAGGCATTTTGCGCATACATGAAATGAACACATTTTTCTCCAAAACTATAACACATGCAAGCTTGTCCTGTTTGGTGGAGATGATATTTAATAAAATAAGTAGAAATCCACTAAAAGTTTTGTTTGGTTATCTTGCAATCCCGAGATAATCGTCTCCATGCTCCAAATCCATTTTAAAGCCATTTTTAAGGCATTTCGCGCATACATGAAATGAACACATTTTTCTCCAAAACTATAACAGATGCAAGCTTGTCCTGTTTGGTGGAGATGATATTTAATAAAATAAGTAGAAATCCACTAAAAGTTTTGTTTGGTTATCTTGCAATCCCGAGATAATCGTCTCCATGCTCCAAATCCATTTTAAAGCCATTTTTAAGGCATTTCGCGCATACATGAAATGAACACATTTTTCTCCAAAACTATAACAGATGCAAGCTTGTCCTGTTTGGTGGAGATAATATTTAATAAAATAAGTAGAAATCTACTAAAAGTTTCGTTTGTTTATATTGCCATCCTGAGATAATCGTCTCCATGCTCCAAATCCATTTTAAAGCCATTTCAAAGGCATTTTGCGCATACATGAAATGAACACATTTTTCTCCAAAACTATAACACATGCAAGCTTGTCCTGTTTGGTGGAGATGATATTTAATAAAATAAGTAGAAATCCACTAAAAGTTTTGTTTGGTTATCTTGCAATCCCGAGATAATCGTCTCCATGCTCCAAATCCATTTTAAAGCCATTTTTAAGGCATTTCGCGCATACATGAAATGAACACATTTTTCTCCAAAACTATAACAGATGCAAGCTTGTCCTGTTTGGTGGAGATGATATTTAATAAAATAAGTAGAAATCCACTAAAAGTTTTGTTTGGTTATCTTGCAATCCCGAGATAATCGTCTCCATGCTCCAAATCCATTTTAAAGCCATTTTTAAGGCATTTCGCGCATACATGAAATGAACACATTTTTCTCCAAAACTATAACAGATGCAAGCTTGTCTTGTTTGGTGGAGATGATATTTAATAAAATAAGTAGAAATCCACTAAAAGTATTGTTTGGTTATCTTGCAATCCCGAGATAATCGTCTCCATGCTCCAAATCCATTTTATAGTCATTTTTAATGCATTTCGCGCATACATGAAATGAACACATTTTTCTCCAAAACTATAACAGATGCAAGCTTGTCCTGTTTGGTGGAGATGTTATTTAATAAAATAAGTAGAAATCCACTAAAAGTTTTGTTTGGTTATCTTGCAATCCCGAGATAATCGTCTCCATGCTCCAAATCCATTTTAAAGCCATTTCAAAGGCATTTTGCGCATACATGAAATGAACACATTTTTCTCCAAAACTATAACACATGCAAGCTTGTCCTGTTTGGTGGAGATGATATTTAATAAAATAAGTAGAAATCCACTAAAAGTTTTGTTTGGTTATCTTGCAATCCCGAGATAATCGTCTCCATGCTCCAAATCCATTTTAAAGCCATTTTTAAGGCATTTCGCGCATACATGAAATGAACACATTTTTCTCCAAAACTATAACAGATGCAAGCTTGTCCTGTTTGGTGGAGATGATATTTAATAAAAAAAGTAGAAATCCACTAAAAGTTTTGTTTGGTTATCTTGCAATCCCGAGATAATCGTCTCCATGCTCCAAATCCATTTTAAAGCCATTTTTAAGGCATTTCGCGCATACATGAAATGAACACATTTTTCTCCAAAACTATAACAGATGCAAGCTTGTCCTGTTTGGTGGAGATGATATTTAATAAAATAAGTAGAAATCCACTAAAAGTTTTGTTTGGTTATCTTGCAATCCCGAGATAATCGTCTCCATGCTCCAAATCCATTTTAAAGCCATTTTTAAGGCATTTCGCGCATACATGAAATGAACACATTTTTCTCCAAAACTATAACAGATGCAAGCTTGTCCTGTTTGGTGGAGATGATATTTAATAAAATAAGTAGAAATCCACTAAAAGTTTTGTTTGGTTATATTGCAATCCCGAGATAATCGTCTCCATGCTCCAAATCCATTTTAAAGCCATTTTTAAGGCATTTCGCGCATACATGAAATGAACACATTTTTCTCCAAAACTATAACAGATGCAAGCTTGTCCTGTTTGGTGGAGATGATATTTAATAAAATAAGTAGAAATCCACTAAAAGTTTTGTTTGGTTATCTTGCAATCCCGAGATAATCGTCTCCATGCTCCAAATCCATTTTAAAGCCATTTTTAAGGCATTTCGCGCATACATGAAATGAACACATTTTTCTCCAAAACTATAACAGATGCAAGCTTGTCCTGTTTGGTGGAGATGATATTTAATAAAATAAGTAGAAATCCACTAAAAGTTTTGTTTGGTTATCTTGCAATCCCGAGATAATCGTCTCCATGCTCCAAATCCATTTTAAAGCCATTTTTAAGGCATTTCGCGCATACATGAAATGAACACATTTTTTTCCAAAACTATAACAGATGCAAGCTTGTCCTGTTTGGTGGAGATGATATTTAATAAAATAAGTAGAAATCCACTAAAAGTTTTGTTTGGTTATCTTGCAATCCCGAGATAATCGTCTCCATGCTCCAAATCCATTTTAAAGCCATTTTTAAGGCATTTCGCGCATACATGAAATGAACACATTTTTCTCCAAAACTATAACAGATGCAAGCTTGTCCTGTTTGGTGGAGATAATATTTAATAAAATAAGTAGAAATCTACTAAAAGTTTCGTTTGGTTATATTGCCATCCTTAGATAATCGTCTCCATGCTCCAAATCCATTTTAAAGCCATTTCAAAGGCATTTTGCGCATACATGAAATGAACACATTTTTCTCCAAAACTATAACACATGCAAGCTTGTCCTGTTTGGTGGAGATGATATTTAATAAAATAAGTAGAAATCCACTAAAAGTTTTGTTTGGTTATCTTGCAATCCCGAGATAATCGTCTCCATGCTCCAAATCCATTTTAAAGCCATTTTTAAGGCATTTCGCGCATACATGAAATGAACACATTTTTCTCCAAAACTATAACAGATGCAAGCTTGTCCTGTTTGGTGGAGATGATATTTAATAAAATAAGTAGAAATCCACTAAAAGTTTTGTTTGGTTATCTTGCAATCCCGAGATAATCGTCTCCATGCTCCAAATCCATTTTAAAGCCATTTTTAAGGCATTTCGCGCATACATGAAATGAACACATTTTTCTCCAAAACTATAACAGATGCAAGCTTGTCCTGTTTGGTGGAGATGATATTTAATAAAATAAGTAGAAATCCACTAAAAGTTTTGTTTGGTTATCTTGCAATCCCGAGATAATCGTCTCCATGCTCCAAATCCATTTTAAAGCCATTTTTAAGGCATTTCGCGCATACATGAAATGAACACATTTTTCTCCAAAACTATAACAGATGCAAGCTTGTCCTGTTTGGTGGAGATAATATTTAATAAAATAAGTAGAAATCTACTAAAAGTTTCGTTTGTTTATATTGCCATCCTGAGATAATCGTCTCCATGCTCCAAATCCATTTTAAAGCCATTTCAAAGGCATTTTGCGCATACATGAAATGAACACATTTTTCTCCAAAACTATAACACATGCAAGCTTGTCCTGTTTGGTGGAGATGATATTTAATAAAATAAGTAGAAATCCACTAAAAGTTTTGTTTGGTTATCTTGCAATCCCGAGATAATCGTCTCCATGCTCCAAATCCATTTTAAAGCCATTTTTAAGGCATTTCGCGCATACATGAAATGAACACATTTTTCTCCAAAACTATAACAGATGCAAGCTTGTCCTGTTTGGTGGAGATGATATTTAATAAAATAAGTAGAAATCCACTAAAAGTTTTGTTTGGTTATCTTGCAATCCCGAGATAATCGTCTCCATGCTCCAAATCCATTTTAAAGCCATTTTTAAGGCATTTCGCGCATACATGAAATGAACACATTTTTCTCCAAAACTATAACAGATGCAAGCTTGTCCTGTTTGGTGGAGATGATATTTAATAAAATAAGTAGAAATCCACTAAAAGTTTTGTTTGGTTATCTTGCAATCCCGAGATAATCGTCTCCATGCTCCAAATTTATTTTAAAGCCATTTTTAAGGCATTTCGCGCATACATGAAATGAACACATTTTTCTTCAAAACTATAACAGATGCAAGCTTGTCCTGTTTGGTGGAGATGATATTTAATAAAATAAGTAGAAATCCACTAAAAGTTTTGTTTGGTTATCTTGCAATCCCGAGATAATCGTCTCCATGCTCCAAATCCATTTTAAAGCCATTTCAAAGGCATTTTGCGCATACATGAAATGAACACATTTTTCTCCAAAACTATAACACCTGCAAGCTTGTCCTGTTTGGTGGAGATGATATTTAATAAAATAAGTAGAAATCCACTAAAAGTTTTGTTTGGTTATCATGCAATCCCGAGATAATCGTCTCCATGCTCCAAATCCATTTTAAAGCCATTTTTAAGGCATTTCGCGCATACATGAAATGAACACATTTTTCTCCAAAACTATAACAGATGCAAGCTTGTCCTGTTTGGTGGAGATGATATTTAATAAAATAAGTAGAAATCCACTAAAAGTTTTGTTTGGTTATCTTGCAATCCCGAGATAATCGTCTCCATGCTCCAAATCCATTTTAAAGCCATTTTTAAGGCATTTCGCGCATACATGAAATGAACACATTTTTCTCCAAAACTATAACAGATGCAAGCTTGTCCTGTTTGGTGGAGATGATATTTAATAAAATAAGTAGAAATCCACTAAAAGTTTTGTTTGGTTATATTGCAATCCCGAGATAATCGTCTCCATGCTCCAAATCCATTTTAAAGCCATTTTTAAGGCATTTCGCGCATACATGAAATGAACACATTTTTCTCCAAAACTATAACAGATGCAAGCTTGTCCTGTTTGGTGGAGATGATATTTAATAAAATAAGTAGAAATCCACTAAAAGTTTTGTTTGGTTATCTTGCAATCCCGAGATAATCGTCTCCATGCTCCAAATCCATTTTAAAGCCATTTTTAAGGCACTTCGCGCATACATGAAATGAACACATTTTTCTCCAAAACTATAACAGATGCAAGCTTGTCCTGTTTGGTGGAGATGATATTTAATAAAATAAGTAGAAATCCACTAAAAGTTTTGTTTGGTTATCTTGCAATCCCGAGATAATCGTCTCCATGCTCCAAATCCATTTTAAAGCCATTTGTAAGGCATTTCGCGCATACATGAAATGAACACATTTTTCTCCAAAACTATAACAGATGCAAGCTTGTCCTGTTTGGTGGAGATGATATTTAATAAAATAAGTAGAAATCCACTAAAAGTTTTGTTTGGTTATCTTGCAATCCCGAGATAATCGTCTCCATGCTCCAAATCCATTTTAAAGCCATTTTTAAGGCATTTCGCGCATACATGAAATGAACACATTTTTCTCCAAAACTATAACAGATGCAAGCTTGTCCTGTTTGGTGGAGATAATATTTAATAAAATAAGTAGAAATCTACTAAAAGTTTCGTTTGTTTATATTGCCATCCTGAGATAATCGTCTCCATGCTCCAAATCCATTTTAAAGCCATTTCAAATTCATTTTGCGCATACATGAAATGAACACATATTTCTCCAAAACTATAACACATGCAAGCTTGTCCTGTTTGGTGGAGATGATATTTAATAAAATAAGTAGAAATCCACTAAAAGTTTTGTTTGGTTATCTTGCAATCCCGAGATAATCGTCTCCATGCTCCAAATCCATTTAAAAGCCATTTTTAAGGCATTTCGCGCATACATGAAATGAACACATTTTTCTCCAAAACTATAACAGATGCAAGCTTGTCCTGTTTGGTGGAGATGATATTTAATAAAATAAGTAGAAATCCACTAAAAGTTTTGTTTGGTTATCTTGCAATCCCGAGATAATCGTCTCCATGCTCCAAATCCATTTTAAAGCCATTTTTAAGGCATTTCGCGCATACATGAAATGAACACATTTTTCTCCAAAACTATAACAGATGCAAGCTTGTCCTGTTTGGTGGAGATAATATTTAATAAAATAAGTAGAAATCTACTAAAAGTTTCGTTTGTTTATATTGCCATCCTGAGATAATCGTCTCCATGCTCCAAATCCATTTTAAAGCCATTTCAAAGGCATTTTGCGCATACATGAAATGAACACATTTTTCTCCAAAACTATAACACATGCAAGCTTGTCCTGTTTGGTGGAGATGATATTTAATAAAATAAGTAGAAATCCACTAAAAGTTTTGTTTGGTTATCTTGCAATCCCGAGATAATCGTCTCCATGCTCCAAATCCATTTTAAAACTATTTTTAAGGCATTTCGCGCATACATGAAATGAACACATTTTTCTCCAAAACTATAACAGATGCAAGCTTGTCCTGTTTGGTGGAGATGATATTTAATAAAATAAGTAGAAATCCACTAAAAGTTTTGTTTGGTTATCTTGCAATCCCGAGATAATCGTCTCCATGCTCCAAATCCATTTTAAAGCCATTTTTAAGGCATTTCGCGCATACATGAAATGAACACATTTTTCTCAAAAACTATAACAGATGCAAGCTTGTCCTGTTTGGTGGAGATAATTTTTAATAAAATAAGTAGAAATCTACTAAAAGTTTCGTTTGTTTATATTGCCATCCTGAGATAATCGTCTCCATGCTCCAAATCCATTTTAAAGCCATTTCAAAGGCATTTTGCGCATACATGAAATGAACACATTTTTCTCCAAAACTATAACACATGCAAGCTTGTCCTGTTTGGTGGAGATGATATTTAATAAAATAAGTAGAAATCCACTAAAAGTTTTGTTTGGTTATCTTGCAATCCCGAGATAATCGTCTCCATGCTCCAAATCCATTTTAAAGCCATTTTTAAGGCATTTCGCGCATACATGAAATGAACACATTTTTCTCCAAAACTATAACAGATGCAAGCTTGTCCTGTTTGGTGGAGATGATATTTAATAAAATAAGTAGAAATCCACTAAAAGTTTTGTTTGGTTATCTTGCAATCCCGAGATAATCGTCTCCATGCTCCAAATCCATTTTAAAGCCATTTTTAAGGCATTTCGCGCATACATGAAATGAACACATTTTTCTCCAAAACTATAACAGATGCAAGCTTGTCCTGTTTGGTGGAGATAATATTTAATAAAATAAGTAGAAATCTACTAAAAGTTTCGTTTCTTTATATTGCCATCCTGAGATAATCGTCTCCATGCTCCAAATCCATTTTAAAGCCATTTCAAAGGCATTTTGCGAATACATGAAATGAACACATTTTTCTCCAAAACTATAACACATGCAAGCTTGTCCTGTTTGGTGGAGATGATATTTAATAAAATAAGTAGAAATCCACTAAAAGTTTTGTTTGGTTATCTTGCAATCCCGAGATAATCGTCTCCATGCTCCAAATCCATTTTAAAGCCATTTTTAAGGCATTTCGCGCATACATGAAATGAACACATTTTTCTCCAAAACTATAACAGATGCAAGCTTGTCCTGTTTGGTGGAGATGATATTTAATAAAATAAGTAGAAATCCACTAAAAGTTTTGTTTGGTTATCTTGCAATCCCGAGATAATCGTCTCCATGCTCCAAATCCATTTTAAAGCCATTTCAAAGGCATTTTGCGCATACATGAAATGAACACATTTTTCTCCAAAACTATAACACATGCAAGCTTGTCCTGTTTGGTGGAGATGATATTTAATAAAATAAGTAGAAATCCACTAAAAGTTTTGTTTGGTTATCTTGCAATCCCGAGATAATCGTCTCCATGCTCCAAATCCATTTTAAAGCCATTTTTAAGGCATTTCGCGCATACATGAAATGAACACATTTTTCTCCAAAACTATAACAGATGCAAGCTTGTCCTGTTTGGTGGAGATGATATTTAATAAAATAAGTAGAAATCCACTAAAAGTTTTGTTTGGTTATCTTGCAATCCCGAGATAATCGTCTCCATGCTCCAAATCCATTTTAAAGCCATTTTTAAGGCATTTCGCGCATACATGAAATGAACACATTTTTCTCCAAAACTATAACCGATTCAAGCTTGTCCTGTTTGGTGGAGATAATATTTAATAAAATAAGTAGAAATCTACTAAAAGTTTCGTTTGTTTATATTGCCATCCTGAGATAATCGTCTCCATGCTCCAAATCCATTTTAAAGCCATTTCAAAGGCATTTTGCGCATACATGAAATGAACACATTTTTCTCCAAAACTATAACACATGCAAGCTTGTCCTGTTTGGTGGAGATGATATTTAATAAAATAAGTAGAAATCAACTAAAAGTTTTGTTTGGTTATCTTGCAATCCCGAGATAATCGTCTCCATGCTCCAAATCCATTTTAAAGCCATTTTTAAGGCATTTCGCGCATACATGAAATGAACACATTTTTCTCCAAAACTATAACAGATGCAAGCTTGTCCTGTTTGGTGGAGATGATATTTAATAAAATAAGTAGAAATCCACTAAAAGTTTTGTTTGGTTATCTTGCAATCCCGAGATAATCGTCTCCATGCTCCAAATCCATTTTAAAGCCATTTTTAAGGCATTTCGCGCATACATGAAATGAACACATTTTTCTCCAAAACTATAACAGATGCAAGCTTGTCCTGTTTGGTGGAGATGATATTTAATAAAATAAGTAGAAATCCACTAAAAGTTTTGTTTGGTTATCTTGCAATCCCGAGATAATCGTCTCCATGCTCCAAATCCATTTTATAGTCATTTTTAAGGCATTTCGCGCATACATGAAATGAACACATTTTTCTCCAAAACTATAACAGATGCAAGCTTGTCCTGTTTGGTGGAGATGATATTTAATAAAATAAGTAGAAATCCACTAAAAGTTTTGTTTGGTTATCTTGCAATCCCGAGATAATCGTCTCCATGCTCCAAATCCATTTTAAAGCCATTTCAAAGGCATTTTGCGCATACATGAAATGAACACATTTTTCTCCAAAACTATAACACATGCAAGCTTGTCCTGTTTGGTGGAGATGATATTTAATAAAATAAGTAGAAATCCACTAAAAGTTTTGTTTGGTTATCTTGCAATCCCGAGATAATCGTCTCCATGCTCCAAATCCATTTTAAAGCCATTTTTAAGGCATTTCGCGCATACATGAAATGAACACATTTTTCTCCAAAACTATAACAGATGCAAGCTTGTCCTGTTTGGTGGAGATGATATTTAATAAAATAAGTAGAAATCCACTAAAAGTTTTGTTTGGTTATCTTGCAATCCCGAGATAATCGTCTCCATGCTCCAAATCCATTTTAAAGCCATTTTTAAGGCATTTCGCGCATACATGAAATGAACACATTTTTCTCCAAAACTATAACAGATGCAAGCTTGTCCTGTTTGGTGGAGATGATATTTAATAAAATAAGTAGAAATCCACTAAAAGTTTTGTTTGGTTATCTTGCAATCCCGAGATAATCGTCTCCATGCTCCAAATCCATTTTAAAGCCATTTTTAAGGCATTTCGCGCATACATGAAATGAACACATTTTTCTCCAAAACTATAACAGATGCAAGCTTGTCCTGTTTGGTGGAGATGATATTTAATAAAATAAGTAGAAATCCACTAAAAGTTTTGTTTGGTTATATTGCAATCCCGAGATAATCATCTCCATGCTCCAAATCCATTTTAAAGCCATTTTTAAGGCATTTCGCGCATACATGAAATGAACACATTTTTCTCCAAAACTATAACAGATGCAAGCTTGTCCTGTTTGGTGGAGATGATATTTAATAAAATAAGTAGAAATCCACTAAAAGTTTTGTTTGGTTATCTTGCAATCCCGAGATAATCGTCTCCATGCTCCAAATCCATTTTAAAGCCATTTTTAAGGCATTTCGCGCATACATGAAATGAACACATTTTTCTCCAAAACTATAACAGATGCAAGCTTGTCCTGTTTGGTGGAGATGATATTTAATAAAATAAGTAGAAATCCACTAAAAGTTTTGTTTGGTTATCTTGCAATCCCGAGATAATCGTCTCCATGCTCCAAATCCATTTTAAAGCCATTTTTAAGGCATTTCGCGCATACATGAAATGAACACATTTTTCTCCAAAACTATAACAGATGCAAGCTTGTCCTGTTTGGTGGAGATGATATTTAATAAAATAAGTAGAAATCCACTAAAAGTTTTGTTTGGTTATCTTGCAATCCCGAGATAATCGTCTCCATGCTCCAAATCCATTTTAAAGCCATTTTTAAGGCATTTCGCGCATACATGAAATGAACACATTTTTCTCCAAAACTATAACAGATGCAAGCTTGTCCTGTTTGGTGGAGATGATATTTAATAAAATAAGTAGAAATCCACTAAAAGTTTTGTTTGGTTATCTTGCAATCCCGAGATAATCGTCTCCATGCTCCAAATCCATTTTAAAGCCATTTTTAAGGCATTTCGCGCATACATGAAATGAACACATTTTTCTCCAAAACTATAACAGATGCAAGCTTGTCCTGTTTGGTGGAGATAATATTTAATAAAATAAGTAGAAATCTACTAAAAGTTTCGTTTGTTTATATTGCCATCCTGAGATAATCGTCTCCATGCTCCAAATCCATTTTAAAGCCATTTCAAAGGCATTTTGCGCATACATGAAATGAACACATTTTTCTCCAAAACTATAACACATGCAAGCTTGTCCTGTTTGGTGGAGATGATATTTAATAAAATAAGTAGAAATCCACTAAAAGATTTGTTTGGTTATCTTGCAATCCCGAGATAATCGTCTCCATGCTCCAAATCCATTTTAAAGCCATTTTTAAGGCATTTCGCGCATACATGAAATGAACACATTTTTCTCCAAAACTATAACAGATGCAAGCTTGTCCTGTTTGGTGGAGATGATATTTAATAAAATAAGTAGAAATCCACTAAAAGTTTTGTTTGGTTATCTTGCAATCCCGAGATAATCGTCTCCATGCTCCAAATCCATTTTAAAGCCATTTTTAAGGCATTTCGCGCATACATGAAATGAACACATTTTTCTCCAAAACTATAACACATGCAAGCTTGTCCTGTTTGGTGGAGATGATATTTAATAAAATAAGTAGAAATCCACTAAAAGTTTTGTTTGGTTATCTTGCAATCCCGAGATAATCGTCTCCATGCTCCAAATCCATTTTAAAGCCATTTTTAAGGCATTTCGCGCATACATGAAATGAACACATTTTTCTCCAAAACTATAACAGATGCAAGCTTGTCCTGTTTGGTGGAGATGATATTTAATAAAATAAGTAGAAATCCACTAAAAGTTTTGTTTGGTTATCTTGCAATCCCGAGATAATCGTCTCCATGCTCCAAATCCATTTTAAAGCCATTTTTAAGGCATTTCGCGCATACATGAAATGAACACATTTTTCTCCAAAACTATAACAGATGCAAGCTTGTCCTGTTTGGTGGAGATGATATTTAATAAAATAAGTAGAAATCCACTAAAAGTTTTGTTTGGTTATCTTGCAATCCCGAGATAATCGTCTCCATGCTCCAAATCCATTTTAAAGCCATTTTTAAGGCATTTCGCGCATACATGAAATGAACACATTTTTCTCCAAAACTATAACAGATGCAAGCTTGTCCTGTTTGGTGGAGATAATATTTAATAAAATAAGTAGAAATCTACTAAAAGTTTCTTTTGTTTATATTGCCATCCTGAGATAATCGTCTCCATGCTCCAAATCCATTTTAAAGCCATTTCAAAGGCATTTTGCGCATACATGAAATGAACACATTTTTCTCCAAAACTATAACACATGCAAGCTTGTCCTGTTTGGTGGAGATGATATTTAATAAAATAAGTAGAAATCCACTAAAAGATTTGTTTGGTTATCTTGCAATCCCGAGATAATCGTCTCCATGCTCCAAATCCATTTTAAAGCCATTTTTAAGGCATTTCGCGCATACATGAAATGAACACATTTTTCTCCAAAACTATAACAGATGCAAGCTTGTCCTGTTTGGTGGAGATGATATTTAATAAAATAAGTAGAAATCCACTAAAAGTTTTGTTTGGTTATCTTGCAATCCCGAGATAATCGTCTCCATGCTCCAAATCCATTTTAAAGCCATTTTTAAGGCATTTCGCGCATACATGAAATGAACACATTTTTCTCCAAAACTATAACAGATGCAAGCTTGTCCTGTTTGGTGGAGATGATATTTAATAAAATAAGTAGAAATCCACTAAAAGTTTTGTTTGGTTATCTTGCAATCCCGAGATAATCGTCTCCATGCTCCAAATCCATTTTAAAGCCATTTTTAAGGCATTTCGCGCATACATGAAATGAACACATTTTTCTCCAAAACTATAACAGATGCAAGCTTGTCCTGTTTGGTGGAGATAATATTTAATAAAATAAGTAGAAATCTACTAAAAGTTTCGTTTGTTTATATTGCCATCCTGAGATAATCGTCTCCATGCTCCAAATCCATTTTAAAGCCATTTCAAAGGCATTTTGCGCATACATGAAATGAACACATTTTTCTCCAAAACTATAACACATGCAAGCTTGTCCTGTTTGGTGGAGATGATATTTAATAAAATAAGTAGAAATCCACTAAAAGTTTTGTTTGGTTATCTTGCAATCCCGAGATAATCGTCTCCATGCTCCAAATCCATTTTAAAGCCATTTTTAAGGCATTTCGCGCATACATGAAATGAACACATTTTTCTCCAAAACTATAACAGATGCAAGCTTGTCCTGTTTGGTGGAGATGATATTTAATAAAATAAGTAGAAATCCACTAAAAGTTTTGTTTGGTTATCTTGCAATCCCGAGATAATCGTCTCCATGCTCCAAATCCATTTTAAAGCCATTTTTAAGGCATTTCGCGCATACATGAAATGAACACATTTTTCTCCAAAACTATAACAGATGCAAGCTTGTCCTGTTTGGTGGAGATGATATTTAATAAAATAAGTAGAAATCCACTAAAAGTTTTGTTTTGTTATCTTGCAATCCCGAGATAATCGTCTCCATGCTCCAAATCCATTTTAAAGCCATTTTTAAGGCATTTCGCGCATACATGAAATGAACACATTTTTCTCCAAAACTATAACAGATGCAAGCTTGTCCTGTTTGGTGGAGATGATATTTAATAAAATAAGTAGAAATCCACTAAAAGTTTTGTTTGGTTATATTGCAATCCCGAGATAATCGTCTCCATGCTCCAAATCCATTTTAAAGCCATTTTTAAGGCATTTCGCGCATACATGAAATGAACACATTTTTCTCCAAAACTATAACAGATGCAAGCTTGTCCTGTTTGGTGGAGATGATATTTAATAAAATAAGTAGAAATCCACTAAAAGTTTTGTTTGGTTATCTTGCAATCCCGAGATAATCGTCTCCATGCTCCAAATCCATTTTAAAGCCATTTTTAAGGCATTTCGCGCATACATGAAATGAACACATTTTTCTCCAAAACTATAACAGATGCAAGCTTGTCCTGTTTGGTGGAGATGATATTTAATAAAATAAGTAGAAATCCACTAAAAGTTTTGTTTGGTTATCTTGCAATCCCGAGATAATCGTCTCCATGCTCCAAATCCATTTTAAAGCCATTTTTAAGGCATTTCGCGCATACATGAAATGAACACATTTTTCTCCAAAACTATAACAGATGCAAGCTTGTCCTGTTTGGTGGAGATGATATTTAATAAAATAAGTAGAAATCCACTAAAAGTTTTGTTTGGTTATCTTGCAATCCCGAGATAATCGTCTCCATGCTCCAAATCCATTTTAAAGCCATTTTTAAGGCATTTCGCGCATACATGAAATGAACACATTTTTCTCCAAAACTATAACAGATGCAAGCTTGTCCTGTTTGGTGGAGATGATATTTAATAAAATAAGTAGAAATCCACTAAAAGTTTTGTTTGGTTATCTTGCAATCCCGAGATAATCGTCTCCATGCTCCAAATCCATTTTAAAGCCATTTTTAAGGCATTTCGCGCATACATGAAATGAACACATTTTTCTCCAAAACTATAACAGATGCAAGCTTGTCCTGTTTGGTGGAGATGATATTTAATAAAATAAGTAGAAATCCACTAAAAGTTTTGTTTGGTTATCTTGCAATCCCGAGATAATCCTCTCCATGCTCCAAATCCATTTTAAAGCCATTTTTAAGGCATTTCGCGCATACATGAAATGAACACATTTTTCTCCAAAACTATAACAGATGCAAGCTTGTCCTGTTTGGTGGAGATAATATTTAATAAAATAAGTAGAAATCTACTAAAAGTTTCGTTTGTTTATATTGCCATCCTGAGATAATCGTCTCCATGCTCCAAATCCATTTTAAAGCCATTTCAAAGGCATTTTGCGCATACATGAAATGAACACATTTTTCTCCAAAACTATAACACATGCAAGCTTGTCCTGTTTGGTGGAGATGATATTTAATAAAATAAGTAGAAATCCACTAAAAGATTTGTTTGGTTATCTTGCAATCCCGAGATAATCGTCTCCATGCTCCAAATCCATTTTAAAGCCATTTTTAAGGCATTTCGCGCATACATGAAATGAACACATTTTTCTCCAAAACTATAACAGATGCAAGCTTGTCCTGTTTGGTGGAGATGATATTTAATAAAATAAGTAGAAATCCACTAAAAGTTTTGTTTGGTTATCTTGCAATCCCGAGATAATCGTCTCCATGCTCCAAATCCATTTTAAAGCCATTTTTAAGGCATTTCGCGCATACATGAAATGAACACATTTTTCTCCAAAACTATAACAGATGCAAGCTTGTCCTGTTTGGTGGAGATGATATTTAATAAAATAAGTAGAAATCCACTAAAAGTTTTGTTTGGTTATCTTGCAATCCCAAAATAATCGTCTCCATGCTCCAAATCCATTTTAAAGCCATTTTTAAGGCATTTCGCGCATACATGAAATGAACACATTTTTCTCCAAAACTATAACAGATGCAAGCTTGTCCTGTTTGGTGGAGATAATATTTAATAAAATAAGTAGAAATCTACTAAAAGTTTCGTTTGTTTATATTGCCATCCTGAGATAATCGTCTCCATGCTCCAAATCCATTTTAAAGCCATTTCAAAGGCATTTTGCGCATACATGAAATGAACACATTTTTCTCCAAAACTATAACACATGCAAGCTTGTCCTGTTTGGTGGAGATGATATTTAATAAAATAAGTAGAAATCCACTAAAAGTTTTGTTTGGTTATCTTGCAATCCCGAGATAATCGTCTCCATGCTCCAAATCCATTTTAAAGCCATTTTTAAGGCATTTCGCGCATACATGAAATGAACACATTTTTCTCCAAAACTATAACAGATGCAAGCTTGTCCTGTTTGGTGGAGATGATATTTAATAAAATAAGTAGAAATCCACTAAAAGTTTTGTTTGGTTATCTTGCAATCCCGAGATAATCGTCTCCATGCTCCAAATCCATTTTAAAGCCATTTTTAAGGCATTTCGCGCATACATGAAATGAACACATTTTTCTCCAAAACTATAACAGATGCAAGCTTGTCCTGTTTGGTGGAGATGATATTTAATAAAATAAGTAGAAATCCACTAAAAGTTTTGTTTGGTTATCTTGCAATCCCGAGATAATCGTCTCCATGCTCCAAATCCATTTTAAAGCCATTTTTAAGGCATTTCGCGCATACATGAAATGAACACATTTTTCTCCAAAACTATAACAGATGCAAGCTTGTCCTGTTTGGTGGAGATGATATTTAATAAAATAAGTAGAAATCCACTAAAAGTTTTGTTTGGTTATCTTGCAATCCCGAGATAATCGTCTCCATGCTCCAAATCCATTTTAAAGCCATTTTTAAGGCATTTCGCGCATACATGAAATGAACACATTTTTCTCCAAAACTATAACAGATGCAAGCTTGTCCTGTTTGGTGGAGATAATATTTAATAAAATAAGTAGAAATCTACTAAAAGTTTCGTTTGTTTATATTGCCATCCTGAGATAATCGTCTCCATGCTCCAAATCCATTTTAAAGCCATTTCAAAGGCATTTTGCGCATACATGAAATGAACACATTTTTCTCCAAAACTATAACAGATGCAAGCTTGTCCTGTTTGGTGGAGATGATATTTAATAAAATAAGTAGAAATCCACTAAAAGTTTTGTTTGGTTATCTTGCAATCCCGAGATAATCGTCTCCATGCTCCAAATCCATTTTAAAGCCATTTTTAAGGCATTTCGCGCATACATGAAATGAACACATTTTTCTCCAAAACTATAACAGATGCAAGCTTGTCCTGTTTGGTGGAGATGATATTTAATAAAATAAGTAGAAATCCACTAAAAGTTTTGTTTGGTTATCTTGCAATCCCGAGATAATCGTCTCCATGCTCCAAATCCATTTTAAAGCCATTTTTAAGGCATTTCGCGCATACATGAAATGAACACATTTTTCTCCAAAACTATAACAGATGCAAGCTTGTCCTGTTTGGTGGAGATGATATTTAATAAAATAAGTAGAAATCCACTAAAAGTTTTGTTTGGTTATCTTGCAATCCCGAGATAATCGTCTCCATGCTCCAAATCCATTTTAAAGCCATTTTTAAGGCATTTCGCGCATACATGAAATGAACACATTTTTCTCCAAAACTATAACAGATGCAAGCTTGTCCTGTTTGGTGGAGATAATATTTAATAAAATAAGTAGAAATCTACTAAAAGTTTCGTTTGTTTATATTGCCATCCTGAGATAATCGTCTCCATGCTCCAAATCCATTTTAAAGCCATTTCAAAGGCATTTTGCGCATACATGAAATGAACACATTTTTCTCCAAAACTATAACACATGCAAGCTTGTCCTGTTTGGTGGAGATGATATTTAATAAAATAAGTAGAAATCCACTAAAAGTTTTGTTTGGTTATCTTGCAATCCCGAGATAATCGTCTCCATGCTCCAAATCCATTTTAAAGCCATTTTTAAGGCATTTCGCGCATACATGAAATGAACACATTTTTCTCCAAAACTATAACAGATGCAAGCTTGTCCTGTTTGGTGGAGATGATATTTAATAAAATAAGTAGAAATCCACTAAAAGTTTTGTTTGGTTATCTTGCAATCCCGAGATAATCGTCTCCATGCTCCAAATCCATTTTAAAGCCATTTTTAAGGCATTTCGCGCATACATGAAATGAACACATTTTTCTCCAAAACTATAACAGATGCAAGCTTGTCCTGTTTGGTGGAGATGATATTTAATAAAATAAGTAGAAATCCACTAAAAGTTTTGTTTTGTTATCTTGCAATCCCGAGATAATCGTCTCCATGCTCCAAATCCATTTTAAAGCCATTTTTAAGGCATTTCGCGCATACATGAAATGAACACATTTTTCTCCAAAACTATAACAGATGCAAGCTTGTCCTGTTTGGTGGAGATGATATTTAATAAAATAAGTAGAAATCCACTAAAAGTTTTGTTTGGTTATATTGCAATCCCGAGATAATCGTCTCCATGCTCCAAATCCATTTTAAAGCCATTTTTAAGGCATTTCGCGCATACATGAAATGAACACATTTTTCTCCAAAACTATAACAGATGCAAGCTTGTCCTGTTTGGTGGAGATGATATTTAATAAAATAAGTAGAAATCCACTAAAAGTTTTGTTTGGTTATCTTGCAATCCCGAGATAATCGTCTCCATGCTCCAAATCCATTTTAAAGCCATTTTTAAGGCATTTCGCGCATACATGAAATGAACACATTTTTCTCCAAAACTATAACAGATGCAAGCTTGTCCTGTTTGGTGGAGATGATATTTAATAAAATAAGTAGAAATCCACTAAAAGTTTTGTTTGGTTATCTTGCAATCCCGAGATAATCGTCTCCATGCTCCAAATCCATTTTAAAGCCATTTTTAAGGCATTTCGCGCATACATGAAATGAACACATTTTTCTCCAAAACTATAACAGATGCAAGCTTGTCCTGTTTGGTGGAGATGATATTTAATAAAATAAGTAGAAATCCACTAAAAGTTTTGTTTGGTTATCTTGCAATCCCGAGATAATCGTCTCCATGCTCCAAATCCATTTTAAAGCCATTTTTAAGGCATTTCGCGCATACATGAAATGAACACATTTTTCTCCAAAACTATAACAGATGCAAGCTTGTCCTGTTTGGTGGAGATGATATTTAATAAAATAAGTAGAAATCCACTAAAAGTTTTGTTTGGTTATCTTGCAATCCCGAGATAATCGTCTCCATGCTCCAAATCCATTTTAAAGCCATTTTTAAGGCATTTCGCGCATACATGAAATGAACACATTTTTCTCCAAAACTATAACAGATGCAAGCTTGTCCTGTTTGGTGGAGATGATATTTAATAAAATAAGTAGAAATCCACTAAAAGTTTTGTTTGGTTATCTTGCAATCCCGAGATAATCGTCTCCATGCTCCAAATCCATTTTAAAGCCATTTTTAAGGCATTTCGCGCATACATGAAATGAACACATTTTTCTCCAAAACTATAACAGATGCAAGCTTGTCCTGTTTGGTGGAGATAATATTTAATAAAATAAGTAGAAATCTACTAAAAGTTTCGTTTGTTTATATTGCCATCCTGAGATAATCGTCTCCATGCTCCAAATCCATTTTAAAGCCATTTCAAAGGCATTTTGCGCATACATGAAATGAACACATTTTTCTCCAAAACTATAACACATGCAAGCTTGTCCTGTTTGGTGGAGATGATATTTAATAAAATAAGTAGAAATCCACTAAAAGATTTGTTTGGTTATCTTGCAATCCCGAGATAATCGTCTCCATGCTCCAAATCCATTTTAAAGCCATTTTTAAGGCATTTCGCGCATACATGAAATGAACACATTTTTCTCCAAAACTATAACAGATGCAAGCTTGTCCTGTTTGGTGGAGATGATATTTAATAAAATAAGTAGAAATCCACTAAAAGTTTTGTTTGGTTATCTTGCAATCCCGAGATAATCGTCTCCATGCTCCAAATCCATTTTAAAGCCATTTTTAAGGCATTTCGCGCATACATGAAATGAACACATTTTTCTCCAAAACTATAACAGATGCAAGCTTGTCCTGTTTGGTGGAGATGATATTTAATAAAATAAGTAGAAATCCACTAAAAGTTTTGTTTGGTTATCTTGCAATCCCAAAATAATCGTCTCCATGCTCCAAATCCATTTTAAAGCCATTTTTAAGGCATTTCGCGCATACATGAAATGAACACATTTTTCTCCAAAACTATAACAGATGCAAGCTTGTCCTGTTTGGTGGAGATAATATTTAATAAAATAAGTAGAAATCTACTAAAAGTTTCGTTTGTTTATATTGCCATCCTGAGATAATCGTCTCCATGCTCCAAATCCATTTTAAAGCCATTTCAAAGGCATTTTGCGCATACATGAAATGAACACATTTTTCTCCAAAACTATAACACATGCAAGCTTGTCCTGTTTGGTGGAGATGATATTTAATAAAATAAGTAGAAATCCACTAAAAGTTTTGTTTTTTTATCTTGCAATCCCGAGATAATCGTCTCCATGCTCCAAATCCATTTTAAAGCCATTTTTAAGGCATTTCGCGCATACATGAAATGAACACATTTTTCTCCAAAACTATAACAGATGCAAGCTTGTCCTGTTTGGTGGAGATGATATTTAATAAAATAAGTAGAAATCCACTAAAAGTTTTGTTTGGTTATCTTGCAATCCCGAGATAATCGTCTCCATGCTCCAAATCCATTTTAAAGCCATTTTTAAGGCATTTCGCGCATACATGAAATGAACACATTTTTCTCCAAAACTATAACAGATGCAAGCTTGTCCTGTTTGGTGGAGATGATATTTAATAAAATAAGTAGAAATCCACTAAAAGTTTTGTTTTGTTATCTTGCAATCCCGAGATAATCGTCTCCATGCTCCAAATCCATTTTAAAGCCATTTTTAAGGCATTTCGCGCATACATGAAATGAACACATTTTTCTCCAAAACTATAACAGATGCAAGCTTGTCCTGTTTGGTGGAGATGATATTTAATAAAATAAGTAGAAATCCACTAAAAGTTTTGTTTGGTTATATTGCAATCCCGAGATAATCGTCTCCATGCTCCAAATCCATTTTAAAGCCATTTTTAAGGCATTTCGCGCATACATGAAATGAACACATTTTTCTCCAAAACTATAACAGATGCAAGCTTGTCCTGTTTGGTGGAGATGATATTTAATAAAGTAAGTAGAAATCCACTAAAAGTTTTGTTTGGTTATCTTGCAATCCCGAGATAATCGTCTCCATGCTCCAAATCCATTTTAAAGCCATTTTTAAGGCATTTCGCGCATACATGAAATGAACACATTTTTCTCCAAAACTATAACAGATGCAAGCTTGTCCTGTTTGGTGGAGATGATATTTAATAAAATAAGTAGAAATCCACTAAAAGTTTTGTTTGGTTATCTTGCAATCCCGAGATAATCGTCTCCATGCTCCAAATCCATTTTAAAGCCATTTTTAAGGCATTTCGCGCATACATGAAATGAACACATTTTTCTCCAAAACTATAACAGATGCAAGCTTGTCCTGTTTGGTGAAGATGATATTTAATAAAATAAGTAGAAATCCACTAAAAATTTTGTTTGGTTATCTTGCAATCCCGAGATAATCGTCTCCATGCTCCAAATCCATTTTAAAGCCATTTTTAAGGCATTTCGCGCATACATGAAATGAACACATTTTTCTCCAAAACTATAACAGATGCAAGCTTGTCCTGTTTGGTGGAGATGATATTTAATAAAATAAGTAGAAATCCACTAAAAGTTTTGTTTGGTTATCTTGCAATCCCGTGATAATCGTCTCCATGCTCCAAATCCATTTTAAAGCCATTTTTAAGGCATTTCGCGCATACATGAAATGAACACATTTTTCTCCAAAACTATAACAGATGCAAGCTTGTCCTGTTTGGTGGAGATAATATTTAATAAAATAAGTAGAAATCTACTAAAAGTTTCGTTTGTTCATATTGCCATCCTGAGATAATCGTCTCCATGCTCCAAATCCATTTTAAAGCCATTTCAAAGGCATTTTGCGCATACATGAAATGAACACATTTTTCTCCAAAACTATAACACATGCAAGCTTGTCCTGTTTGGTGGAGATGATATTTAATAAAATAAGTAGAAATCCACTAAAAGTTTTGTTTGGTTATCTTGCAATCCCGAGATAATCGTCTCCATGCTCCAAATCCATTTTAAAGCCATTTTTAAGGCATTTCGCGCATACATGAAATGAACACATTTTTCTCCAAAACTATAACAGATGCAAGCTTGTCCTGTTTGGTGGAGATGATATTTAATAAAATAAGTAGAAATCCACTAAAAGTTTTGTTTGGTTATCTTGCAATCCCGAGATAATCGTCTCCATGCTCCAAATCCATTTTAAAGCCATTTTTAAGGCATTTCGCGCATACATGAAATGAACACATTTTTCTCCAAAACTATAACAGATGCAAGCTTGTCCTGTTTGGTGGAGATAATATTTAATAAAATAAGTAGAAATCTACTAAAAGTTTCGTTTGTTTATATTGCCATCCTGAGATAATCGTCTCCATGCTCCAAATCCATTTTAAAGCCATTTCAAAGGCATTTTGCGCATACATGAAATGAACACATTTTTCTCCAAAACTATAACACATGCAAGCTTGTCCTGTTTGGTGGAGATGATATTTAATAAAATAAGTAGAAATCCACTAAAAGTTTTGTTTGGTTATCTTGCAATCCCGAGATAATCGTCTCCATGCTCCAAATCCATTTTAAAGCCATTTTTAAGGCATTTCGCGCATACATGAAATGAACACATTTTTCTCTAAAACTATAACAGATGCAAGCTTGTCCTGTTTGGTGGAGATGATATTTAATAAAATAAGTAGAAATCCACTAAAAGTTTTGTTTGGTTATCTTGCAATCCCGAGATAATCGTCTCCATGCTCCAAATCCATTTTAAAGCCATTTTTAAGGCATTTCGCGCATACATGAAATGAACACATTTTTCTCCAAAACTATAACAGATGCAAGCTTGTCCTGTTTGGTGGAGATAATATTTAATAAAATAAGTAGAAATCTACTAAAAGTTTCGTTTGTTTATATTGCCATCCTGAGATAATCGTCTCCATGCTCCAAATCCATTTTAAAGCCATTTCAAAGGCATTTTGCGCATACATGAAATGAACACATTTTTCTCCAAAACTATAACACATGCAAGCTTGTCCTGTTTGGTGGAGATGATATTTAATAAAATAAGTAGAAATCCACTAAAAGTTTTGCTTGGTTATCTTGCAATCCCGAGATAATCGTCTCCATGCTCCAAATCCATTTTAAAGCCATTTTTAAGGCATTTCGCGCATACATGAAATGAACACATTTTTCTCCAAAACTATAACAGATGCAAGCTTGTCCTGTTTGGTGGAGATGATATTTAATAAAATAAGTAGAAATCCACTAAAAGTTTTGTTTGATTATCTTGCAATCCCGAGATAATCGTCTCCATGCTCCAAATCCATTTTAAAGCCATTTTTAAGGCATTTCGTGCATACATGAAATGAACACATTTTTCTCCAAAACTATAACAGATGCAAGTTTGTCCTGTTTGGTGGAGATAAAATTTAATAAAATAAGTAGAAATCTACTAAAAGTTTCGTTTGTTTATATTGCCATCCTGAGATAATCGTCTCCATGCTCCAAATCCATTTTAAAGCCATTTCAAAGGCATTTTGCGCATACATGAAATGGACACATTTTTCTCCAAAACTATAACACATGCAAGCTTGTCCTGTTTGGTGGAGATGATATTTAATAAAATAAGTAGAAATCCACTAAAAGTTTTGTTTGGTTATCTTGCAATCCCGAGATAATCGTCTCCATGCTCCAAATCCATTTTAAAGCCATTTTTAAGGCATTTCGCGCATACATGAAATGAACACATTTTTCTCCAAAACTATAACAGATGCAAGCTTGTCCTGTTTGGTGGAGATGATATTTAATAAAATAAGTAGAAATCCACTAAAAGTTTTGTTTGGTTATCTTGCAATCCCGAGATAATCGTCTCCATGCTCCAAATCCATTTTAAAGCCATTTTTAAGGCATTTCGCGCATACATGAAATGAACACATTTTTCTCCAAAACTATAACAGATGCAAGCTTGTCCTGTTTGGTGGAGATGATATTTAATAAAATAAGTAGAAATCCACTAAAAGTTTTGTTTGGTTATCTTGCAATCCTGAGATAATCGTCTCCATGCTCCAAATCCATTTTAAAGCCATTTCAAAGGCATTTTGCGCATACATGAAATGAACACATTTTTCTCCAAAACTATAACACATGCAAGCTTGTCCTGTTTGGTGGAGATGATATTTAATAAAATAAGTAGAAATCCACTAAAAGTTTTGTTTGGTTATCTTGCAATCCCGAGATAATCGTCTCCATGCTCCAAATCCATTTTAAAGCCATTTTAAGGCATTTCGCGCATACATGAAATGAACACATTTTTCTCCAAAACTATAACAGATGCAAGCTTGTCCTGTTTGGTGGAGATGATATTTAATAAAATAAGTAGAAATCCACTAAAAGTTTTGTTTGGTTATCTTGCAATCCCGAGATAATCGTCTCCATGCTCCAAATCCATTTTAAAGCCATTTTTAAGGCATTTCGCGCATACATGAAATGAACACATTTTTCTCCAAAACTATAACAGATGCAAGCTTGTCCTGTTTGGTGGAGATGATATTTAATAAAATAAGTAGAAATCCACTAAAAGTTTTGTTTGGTTATCTTGCAATCCCGAGATAATCGTCTCCATGCTCCAAATCCATTTTAAAGTCATTTTTAAGGCATTTCGCGCATACATGAAATGAACACATTTTTCTCCAAAACTACAACAGATGCAAGCTTGTCCTGTTTGGTGGAGATGATATTTAATAAAATAAGTAGAAATCCACTAAAAGTTTTGTTTGGTTATCTTGCAATCCCGAGATAATCGTCTCCATGCTCCAAATCCATTTTAAAGCCATTTCAAAGGCATTTTGCGCATACATGAAATGAACACATTTTTCTCCAAAACTATAACACATGCAAGCTTGTCCTGTTTGGTGGAGATGATATTTAATAAAATAAGTAGAAATCCACTAAAAGTTTTGTTTGGTTATCTTGCAATCCCGAGATAATCGTCTCCATGCTCCAAATCCATTTTAAAGCCATTTTTAAGGCATTTCGCGCATACATGAAATGAACACATTTTTCTCCAAAACTATAACAGATGCAAGCTTGTCCTGTTTGGTGGAGATAATATTTAATAAAATAAGTAGAAATCCACTAAAAGTTTCGTTTGTTTATATTGCCATCCTGAGATAATCGTCTCCATGCTCCAAATCCATTTTAAAGCCATTTCAAAGGCATTTTGCGCATACATGAAATGAACACATTTTTCTCCAAAACTATAACACATGCAAGCTTGTCCTGTTTGGTGGAGATGATATTTAATAAAATAAGTAGAAATCCACTAAAAGTTTTGTTTGGTTATCTTGCAATCCCGAGATAATCGTCTCCATGCTCCAAATCCATTTTAAAGCCATTTTTAAGGCATTTCGCGCATACATGAAATGAACACATTTTTCTCCAAAACTATAACAGATGCAAGCTTGTCCTGTTTGGTGGAGATGATATTTAATAAAATAAGTAGAAATCCACTAAAAGTTTTGTTTGGTTATCTTGCAATCCCGAGATAATCGTCTCCATGCTCCAAATCCATTTTAAAGCCATTTTTAAGGCATTTCGCGCATACATGAAATGAACACATTTTTCTCCAAAACTATAACAGATGCAAGCTTGTCCTGTTTGGTGGAGATAATATTTAATAAAATAAGTAGAAATCTACTAAAAGTTTCGTTTGTTTATATTGCCATCCTGAGATAATCGTCTCCATGCTCCAAATCCATTTTAAAGCCATTTCAAAGGCATTTTGCGCATACATGAAATGAACACATTTTTCTCCAAAACTATAACACATGCAAGCTTGTCCTGTTTGGTGGAGATGATATTTAATAAAATAAGTAGAAATCCACTAAAAGTTTTGTTTGGTTATCTTGCAATCCCGAGATAATCGTCTCCATGCTCCAAATCCATTTTAAAGCCATTTTTAAGGCATTTCGCGCATACATGAAATGAACACATTTTTCTCCAAAACTATAACAGATGCAAGCTTGTCCTGTTTGGTGGAGATGATATTTAATAAAATAAGTAGAAATCCACTAAAAGTTTTGTTTGGTTATCTTGCAATCCCGAGATAATCGTCTCCATGCTCCAAATCCATTTTAAAGCCATTTTTAAGGCATTTCGCGCATACATGAAATGAACACATTTTTCTCCAAAACTATAACAGATGCAAGCTTGTCCTGTTTGGTGGAGATAATATTTAATAAAATAAGTAGAAATCTACTAAAAGTTTCGTTTGTTTATATTGCCATCCTGAGATAATCGTCTCCATGCTCCAAATCCATTTTAAAGCCATTTCAAAGGCATTTTGCGCATACATGAAATGAACACATTTTTCTCCAAAACTATAACACATGCAAGCTTGTCCTGTTTGGTGGAGATGATATTTAATAAAATAAGTAGAAATCCACTAAAAGTTTTGTTTGGTTATCTTGCAATCCCGAGATAATCGTCTCCATGATCCAAATCCATTTTAAAGCCATTTTTAAGGCATTTCGCGCATACATGAAATGAACACATTTTTCTCCAAAACTATAACAGATGCAAGCTTGTCCTGTTTGGTGGAGATGATATTTAATAAAATAAGTAGAAATCCACTAAAAGTTTTGTTTGGTTATCTTGCAATCCCGAGATAATCGTCTCCATGCTCCAAATCCATTTTAAAGCCATTTTTAAGGCATTTCGCGCATACATGAAATGAACACATTTTTCTCCAAAACTATAACAGATGCAAGCTTGTCCTGTTTGGTGGAGATGATATTTAATAAAATAAGTAGAAATCCACTAAAAGTTTTGTTTGGTTATCTTGCAATCCCGAGATAATCGTCTCCATGCTCCAAATCCATTTTAAAGCCATTTTTAAGGCATTTCGCGCATACATGAAATGAACACATTTTTCTCCAAAACTATAACAGATGCAAGCTTGTCCTGTTTGGTGGAGATGATATTTAATAAAATAAGTAGAAATCCACTAAAAGTTTTGTTTGGTCATCTTGCAATCCCGAGATAATCGTCTCCATGCTCCAAATCCATTTTAAAGCCATTTCAAAGGCATTTTGCGCATACATGAAATGAACACATTTTTCTCCAAAACTATAACACATGCAAGCTTGTCCTGTTTGGTGGAGATGATATTTAATAAAATAAGTAGAAATCCACTAAAAGTTTTGTTTGGTTATCTTGCAATCCCGAGATAATCGTCTCCATGCTCCAAATCCATTTTAAAGCCATTTTTAAGGCATTTCGCGCATACATGAAATGAACACATTTTTCTCCAAAACTATAACAGATGCAAGCTTGTCCTGTTTGGTGGAGATAATATTTAATAAAATAAGTAGAAATCTACTAAAAGTTTCGTTTGTTTATATTGCCATCCTGAGATAATCGTCTCCATGCTCCAAATCCATTTTAAAGCCATTTCAAAGGCATTTTGCGCATACATGAAATGAACACATTTTTCTCCAAAACTATAACACATGCAAGCTTGTCCTGTTTGGTGGAGATGATATTTAATAAAATAAGTAGAAATCCACTAAAAGTTTTGTTTGGTTATCTTGCAATCCCGAGATAATCGTCTCCATGCTCCAAATCCATTTTAAAGCCATTTTTAAGGCATTTCGCGCATACATGAAATGAACACATTTTTCTCCAAAACTATAACAGATGCAAGCTTGTCCTGTTTGGTGGAGATGATATTTAATAAAATAAGTAGAAATCCACTAAAAGTTTTGTTTGGTTATCTTGCAATCCCGAGATAATCGTCTCCATGCTCCAAATCCATTTTAAAGCCATTTTAAGGCATTTCGCGCATACATGAAATGAACACATTTTTCTCTAAAACTATAACAGATGCAAGCTTGTCCTGTTTGGTGGAGATGATATTTAATAAAATAAGTAGAAATCCACTAAAAGTTTTGTTTGGTTATCTTGCAATCCCGAGATAATCGTCTCCATGCTCCAAATCCATTTTAAAGCCATTTTTAAGGCATTTCGCGCATACATGAAATGAACACATTTTTCTCCAAAACTATAACAGATGCAAGCTTGTCCTGTTTGGTGGAGATGATATTTAATAAAATAAGTAGAAATCCACTAAAAGTTTTGTTTGGTTATCTTGCAATCCCGAGATAATCGTCTCCATGCTCCAAATCCATTTTAAAGCCATTTTTAAGGCATTTCGCGCATACATGAAATGAACACATTTTTCTCCAAAACTATAACAGATGCAAGCTTGTCCTGTTTGGTGAAGATGATATTTAATAAAATAAGTAGAAATCCACTAAAAGTTTTGTTTGGTTATCTTGCAATCCCGAGATAATCGTCTCCATGCTCCAAATCCATTTTAAAGCCATTTTTAAGGCATTTCGCGCATACATGAAATGAACACATTTTTCTCCAAAACTATAACAGATGCAAGCTTGTCCTGTTTAGTGGAGATGATATTTAATAAAATAAGTAGAAATCCACTAAAAGTTTTGTTTGGTTATCTTGCAATCCCGAGATAATCGTCTCCATGCTCCAAATCCATTTTAAAGCCATTTTTAAGGCATTTCGCGCATACATGAAATGAACACATTTTTCTCCAAAACTATAACAGATGCAAGCTTGTCCTGTTTGGTGGAGATAATATTTAATAAAATAAGTAGAAATCTACTAAAAGTTTCGTTTGTTTATATTGCCATCCTGAGATAATCGTCTCCATGCTCCAAATCCATTTTAAAGCCATTTCAAAGGCATTTTGCGCATACATGAAATGAAAACATTTTTCTCCAAAACTATAACACATGCAAGCTTGTCCTGTTTGGTGGAGATGATATTTAATAAAATAAGAAGAAATCCACTAAAAGTTTTGTTTGGTTATCTTGCAATCCCGAGATAATCGTCTCCATGCTCCAAATCCATTTTAAAGCCATTTTTAAGGCATTTCGCGCATACATGAAATGAACACATTTTTCTCCAAAACTATAACAGATGCAAGCTTGTCCTGTTTGGTGGAGATGATATTTAATAAAATAAGTAGAAATCCACTAAAAGTTTTGTTTGGTTATCTTGCAATCCCGAGATAATCGTCTCCATGCTCCAAATCCATTTTAAAGCCATTTTTAAGGCATTTCGCGCATACATGAAATGAACACATTTTTCTCCAAAACTATAACAGATGCAAGCTTGTCCTGTTTGGTGGAGATGATATTTAATAAAATAAGTAGAAATCCACTAAAAGTTTTGTTTGTTTATCTTGCAATCCCGAGATAATCGTCTCCATGCTCCAAATCCATTTTAAAGTCATTTTTAAGGCATTTCGCGCATACATGAAATGAACACATTTTTCTCCAAAACTATAACAGATGCAAGCTTGTCCTGTTTGGTGGAGATGATATTTAATAAAATAAATAGAAATCCACTAAAAGTTTTGTTTGGTTATCTTGCAATCCCGAGATAATCGTCTCCATGCTCCAAATCCATTTTAAAGCCATTTCAAAGGCATTTTGCGCATACATGAAATGAACACATTTTTCTCCAAAACTATAACACATGCAAGCTTGTCCTGTTTGGTGGAGATGATATTTAATAAAATAAGTAGAAATCCACTAAAAGTTTTGTTTGGTTATCTTGCAATCCCGAGATAATCGTCTCCATGCTCCAAATCCATTTTAAAGCCATTTTTAAGGCATTTCGCGCATACATGAAATGAACACATTTTTCTCCAAAACTATAACAGATGCAAGCTTGTCCTGTTTGGTGGAGATGATATTTAATAAAATAAGTAGAAATCCACTAAAAGTTTTGTTTGGTTATCTTGCAATCCCGAGATAATCGTCTCCATGCTCCAAATCCATTTTAAAGCCATTTTTAAGGCATTTCGCGCATACATGAAATGAACACATTTTTCTCCAAAACTATAACAGATGCAAGCTTGTCCTGTTTAGTGGAGATGATATTTAATAAAATAAGTAGAAATCCACTAAAAGTTTTGTTTGGTTATCTTGCAATCCCGAGATAATCGTCTCCATGCTCCAAATCCATTTTAAAGCCATTTTTAAGGCATTTCGCGCATACATGAAATGAACACATTTTTCTCCAAAACTATAACAGATGCAAGCTTGTCCTGTTTGGTGGAGATAATATTTAATAAAATAAGTAGAAATCTACTAAAAGTTTCGTTTGTTTATATTGCCATCCTGAGATAATCGTCTCCATGCTCCAAATCCATTTTAAAGCCATTTCAAAGGCATTTTGCGCATACATGAAATGAACACATTTTTCTCCAAAACTATAACACATGCAAGCTTGTCCTGTTTGGTGGAGATGATATTTAATAAAATAAGAAGAAATCCACTAAAAGTTTTGTTTGGTTATCTTGCAATCCCGAGATAATCGTCTCCATGCTCCAAATCCATTTTAAAGCCATTTTTAAGGCATTTCGCGCATACATGAAATGAACACATTTTTCTCCAAAACTATAACAGATGCAAGCTTGTCCTGTTTGGTGGAGATGATATTTAATAAAATAAGTAGAAATCCACTAAAAGTTTTGTTTGGTTATCTTGCAATCCCGAGATAATCGTCTCCATGCTCCAAATCCATTTTAAAGCCATTTCAAAGGCATTTTGCGCATACATGAAATGAAAACATTTTTCTCCAAAACTATAACACATGCAAGCTTGTCCTGTTTGGTGGAGATGATATTTAATAAAATAAGTAGAAATCCACTAAAAGTTTTGTTTGGTTATCTTGCAATCCCGAGATAATCGTCTCCATGCTCCAAATCCATTTTAAAGCCATTTTTAAGGCATTTCGCGCATACATGAAATGAACACATTTTTCTCCAAAACTATAACAGATGCAAGCTTGTCCTATTTGGTGGAGATGATATTTAATAAAATAAGTAGAAATCCACTAAAAGTTTTGTTTGGTTATCTTGCAATCCCGAGATAATCGTCTCCATGCTCCAAATCCATTTTAAAGCCATTTTTAAGGCATTTCGCGCATACATGAAATGAACACATTTTTCTCCAAAACTATAACAGATGCAAGCTTGTCCTGTTTGGTGGATATGATATTTAATAAAATAAGTAGAAATCCACTAAAAGTTTTGTTTGGTTATCTTGCAATCCCGAGATAATCGTCTCCATGCTCCAAATCCATTTTAAAGCCATTTTTAAGGCATTTCGCGCATACATGAAATGAACACATTTTTCTCCAAAACTATAACAGATGCAAGCTTGTCCTGTTTGGTGGAGATGATATTTAATAAAATAAGTAGAAATCTACTAAAAGTTTCGTTTGTTTATATTGCCATCCTGAGATAATCGTCTCCATGCTCCAAATCCTTTTTAAAGCCATTTCAAAGGCATTTTGCGCATACATGAAATGAACACATTTTTCTCCAAAACTATAACACATGCAAGCTTGTCCTGTTTGGTGGAGATGATATTTAATGAAATAAGTAGAAATCCACTAAAAGTTTTGTTTGGTTATCTTGCAATCCCGAGATAATCGTCTCCATGCTCCAAATCCATTTTAAAGCCATTTTTAAGGCATTTCGCGCATACATGAAATGAACACATTTTTCTCCAAAACTATAACAGATGCAAGCTTGTCCTGTTTGGTGGAGATGATATTTAATAAAATAAGTAGAAATCCACTAAAAGTTTTGTTTGGTTATCTTGCAATCCCGAGATAATCGTCTCCATGCTCCAAATCCATTTTAAAGTCATTTTTAAGGCATTTCGCGCATACATGAAATGAACACATTTTTCTCCAAAACTATAACAGATGCAAGCTTGTCCTGTTTGGTGGAGATGATATTTAATAAAATAAGTAGAAATCCACTAAAAGTTTTGTTTGGTTATCTTGCAATCCCGAGATAATCGTCTCCATGCTCCAAATCCATTTTAAAGCCATTTCAAAGGCATTTTGCGCATACATGAAATGAACACATTCTTCTCCAAAACTATAACACATGCAAGCTTGTCCTGTTTGGTGGAGATGATAATTAATAAAATAAGTAGAAATCCACTAAAAGTTTTGTTTGGTTATCTTGCAATCCCGAGATAATCGTCTCCATGCTCCAAATCCATTTTAAAGCCATTTTTAAGGCATTTCGCGCATACATGAAATGAACACATTTTTCTCCAAAACTATAACAGATGCAAGCTTGTCCTGTTTGGTGGAGATAATATTTAATAAAATAAGTAGAAATCTACTAAAAGTTTCGTTTGTTTATATTGCCATCCTGAGATAATCGTCTCCATGCTCCAAATCCATTTTAAAGCCATTTCAAAGGCATTTTGCGCATACATGAAATGAACACATTTTTCTCCAAAACTATAACACATGCAAGCTTGTCCTGTTTGGTGGAGATGATATTTAATAAAATAAGTAGAAATCCACTAAAAGTTTTGTTTGGTTATCTTGCAATCCCGAGATAATCGTCTCCATGCTCCAAATCCATTTTAAAGCCATTTTTAAGGCATTTCGCGCATACATGAAATGAACACATTTTTCTCCAAAACTATAACAGATGCAAGCTTGTCCTGTTTGGTGGAGATGATATTTAATAAAATAAGTAGAAATCCACTAAAAGTTTTGTTTGGTTATCTTGCAATCCCGAGATAATCGTCTCCATGCTCCAAATCCATTTTAAAGCCATTTTTAAGGCATTTCGCGCATACATGAAATGAACACATTTTTCTCCAAAACTATAACAGATGCAAGCTTGTCCTGTTTGGTGGAGATGATATTTAATAAAATAAGTAGAAATCCACTAAAAGTTTTGTTTGGTTATCTTGCAATCCCGAGATAATCGTCTCCATGCTCCAAATCCATTTTAAAGTCATTTTTAAGGCATTTCGCGCATACATGAAATGAACACATTTTTCTCCAAAACTATAACAGATGCAAGCTTGTCCTGTTTGGTGGAGATGATATTTAATAAAATAAGTAGAAATCCACTAAAAGTTTTGTTTGGTTATCTTGCAATCCCGAGATAATCGTCTCCATGCTCCAAATCCATTTTAAAGCCATTTCAAAGGCATTTTGCGCATACATGAAATGAACACATTTTTCTCCAAAACTATAACACATGCAAGCTTGTCCTGTTTGGTGGAGATGATATTTAATAAAATAAGTAGAAATCCACTAAAAGTTTTGTTTGGTTATCTTGCAATCCCGAGATAATCGTCTCCATGCTCCAAATCCATTTTAAAGCCATTTTTAAGGCATTTCGCGCATACATGAAATGAACACATTTTTCTCCAAAACTATAACAGATGCAAGCTTGTCCTGTTTGGTGGAGATGATATTTAATAAAATAAGTAGAAATCCACTAAAAGTTTTGTTTGGTTATATTGCAATCCCGAGATAATCGTCTCCATGCTCCAAATCCATTTTAAAGCCATTTTTAAGGCATTTCGCGAATACATGAAATGAACACATTTTTCTCTAAAACTATAACAGATGCAAGCTTGTCCTGTTTGGTGGAGATGATATTTAATAAAATAAGTAGAAATCCACTAAAAGTTTTGTTTGGTTATCTTGCAATCCCGAGATAATCGTCTCCATGCTCCAAATCCATTTTAAAGCCATTTTTAAGGCATTTCGCGCATACATGAAATGAACACATTTTTCTCCAAAACTATAACAGATGCAAGCTTGTCCTGTTTGGTGGAGATGATATTTAATAAAATAAGTAGAAATCCACTAAAAGTTTTGTTTGGTTATCTTGCAATCCCGAGATAATCGTCTCCATGCTCCAAATCCATTTTAAAGCCATTTTTAAGGCATTTCGCGCATACATGAAATGAACACATTTTTCTCCAAAACTATAACAGATGCAAGCTTGTCCTGTTTGGTGGAGATGATATTTAATAAAATAAGTAGAAATCTACTAAAAGTTTCGTTTGTTTATATTGCCATCCTGAGATAATCGTCTCCATGCTCCAAATCCTTTTTAAAGCCATTTCAAAGGCATTTTGCGCATACATGAAATGAACACATTTTTCTCCAAAACTATAACACATGCAAGCTTGTCCTGTTTGGTGGAGATGATATTTAATGAAATAAGTAGAAATCCACTAAAAGTTTTGTTTGGTTATCTTGCAATCCCGAGATAATCGTCTCCATGCTCCAAATCCATTTTAAAGCCATTTTTAAGGCATTTCGCGCATACATGAAATGAACACATTTTTCTCCAAAACTAGAACAGATGCAAGCTTGTCCTGTTTGGTGGAGATGATATTTAATAAAATAAGTAGAAATCCACTAAAAGTTTTGTTTGGTTATCTTGCAATCCCGAGATAATCGTCTCCATGCTCCAAATCCATTTTAAAGTCATTTTTAAGGCATTTCGCGCATACATGAAATGAACACATTTTTCTCCAAAACTATAACAGATGCAAGCTTGTCCTGTTTGGTGGAGATGATATTTAATAAAATAAGTAGAAATCCACTAAAAGTTTTGTTTGGTTATCTTGCAATCCCGAGATAATCGTCTCCATGCTCCAAATCCATTTTAAAGCCATTTCAAAGGCATTTTGCGCATACATGAAATGAACACATTTTTCTCCAAAACTATAACACATGCAAGCTTGTCCTGTTTGGTGGAGATGATAATTAATAAAATAAGTAGAAATCCACTAAAAGTTTTGTTTGGTTATCTTGCAATCCCGAGATAATCGTCTCCATGCTCCAAATCCATTTTAAAGCCATTTTTAAGGCATTTCGCGCATACATGAAATGAACACATTTTTCTCCAAAACTATAACAGATGCAAGCTTGTCCTGTTTGGTGGAGATAATATTTAATAAAATAAGTAGAAATCTACTAAAAGTTTCGTTTGTTTATATTGCCATCCTGAGATAATCGTCTCCATGCTCCAAATCCATTTTAAAGCCATTTCAAAGGCATTTTGCGCATACATGAAATGAACACATTTTTCTCCAAAACTATAACACATGCAAGCTTGTCCTGTTTGGTGGAGATGATATTTAATAAAATAAGTAGAAATCCACTAAAAGTTTTGTTTGGTTATCTTGCAATCCCGAGATAATCGTCTCCATGCTCCAAATCCATTTTAAAGCCATTTTTAAGGCATTTCGCGCATACATGAAATGAACACATTTTTCTCCAAAACTATAACAGATGCAAGCTTGTCCTGTTTGGTGGAGATGATATTTAATAAAATAAGTAGAAATCCACTAAAAGTTTTGTTTGGTTATCTTGCAATCCCGAGATAATCGTCTCCATGCTCCAAATCCATTTTAAAGCCATTTTTAAGGCATTTCGCGCATACATGAAATGAACACATTTTTCTCCAAAACTATAACAGATGCAAGCTTGTCCTGTTTGGTGGAGATGATATTTAATAAAATAAGTAGAAATCCACTAAAAGTTTTGTTTGGTTATCTTGCAATCCCGAGATAATCGTCTCCATGCTCCAAATCCATTTTAAAGTCATTTTTAAGGCATTTCGCGCATACATGAAATGAACACATTTTTCTCCAAAACTATAACAGATGCAAGCTTGTCCTGTTTGGTGGAGATGATATTTAATAAAATAAGTAGAAATCCACTAAAAGTTTTGTTTGGTTATCTTGCAATCCCGAGATAATCGTCTCCATGCTCCAAATCCATTTTAAAGCCATTTCAAAGGCATTTTGCGCATACATGAAATGAACACATTTTTCTCCAAAACTATAACACATGCAAGCTTGTCCTGTTTGGTGGAGATGATATTTAATAAAATAAGTAGAAATCCACTAAAAGTTTTGTTTGGTTATCTTGCAATCCCGAGATAATCGTCTCCATGCTCCAAATCCATTTTAAAGCCATTTTTAAGGCATTTCGCGCATACATGAAATGAACACATTTTTCTCCAAAACTATAACAGATGCAAGCTTGTCCTGTTTGGTGGAGATGATATTTAATAAAATAAGTAGAAATCCACTAAAAGTTTTGTTTGGTTATATTGCAATCCCGAGATAATCGTCTCCATGCTCCAAATCCATTTTAAAGCCATTTTTAAGGCATTTCGCGAATACATGAAATGAACACATTTTTCTCTAAAACTATAACAGATGCAAGCTTGTCCTGTTTGGTGGAGATGATATTTAATAAAATAAGTAGAAATCCACTAAAAGTTTTGTTTGGTTATCTTGCAATCCCGAGATAATCGTCTCCATGCTCCAAATCCATTTTAAAGCCATTTTTAAGGCATTTCGCGCATACATGAAATGAACACATTTTTCTCCAAAACTATAACAGATGCAAGCTTGTCCTGTTTGGTGGAGATGATATTTAATAAAATAAGTAGAAATCCACTAAAAGTTTTGTTTGGTTATCTTGCAATCCCGAGATAATCGTCTCCATGCTCCAAATCCATTTTAAAGCCATTTTTAAGGCATTTCGCGCCTACATGAAATGAACACATTTTTCTCCAAAACTATAACAGATGCAAGCTTGTCCTGTTTGGTGGAGATGATATTTAATAAAATAAGTAGAAATCCACTAAAAGTTTTGTTTGGTTATCTTGCAATCCCGAGATAATCGTCTCCATGCTCCAAATCCATTTTAAAGCCATTTTTAAGGCATTTCGCGCATACATAAAATGAACACATTTTTCTCCAAAACTATAACAGATGCAAGCTTGTCCTGTTTAGTGGAGATGATATTTAATAAAATAAGTAGAAATCCACTAAAAGTTTTGTTTGGTTATCTTGCAATCCCGAGATAATCGTCTCCATGCTCCAAATCCATTTTAAAGCCATTTTTAAGGCATTTCGCGCATACATGAAATGAACACATTTTTCTCCAAAACTATAACAGATGCAAGCTTGTCCTGTTTGGTGGAGATAATATTTAATAAAATAATTAGAAATCTACTAAAAGTTTCGTTTGTTTATATTGCCATCCTGAGATAATCGTCTCCATGCTCCAAATCCATTTTAAAGCCATTTCAAAGGCATTTTGCGCATACATGAAATGAACACATTTTTCTCCAAAACTATAACACATGCAAGCTTGTCCTGTTTGGTGGAGATGATATTTAATAAAATAAGTAGAAATCCACTAAAAGTTTTGTTTGGTTATCTTGCAATCCCGAGATAATCGTCTCCATGCTCCAAATCCATTTTAAAGCCATTTTTAAGGCATTTCGCGCATACATGAAATGAACACATTTTTCTCCAAAACTATAACAGATGCAAGCTTGTCCTGTTTGGTGGAGATGATATTTAATAAAATAAGTAGAAATCCACTAAAAGTTTTGTTTGGTTATCTTGCAATCCCGAGATAATCGTCTCCATGCTCCAAATCCATTTTAAAGCCATTTTTAAGGCATTTCGCGCATACATGAAATGAACACATTTTTCTCCAAAACTATAACAGATGCAAGCTTGTCCTGTTTGGTGGAGATGATATTTAATAAAATAAGTAGAAATCCACTAAAAGTTTTGTTTGGTTATCTTGCAATCCCGAGATAATCGTCTCCATGCTCCAAATCCATTTTAAAGTCATTTTTAAGGCATTTCGCGCATACATGAAATGAACACATTTTTCTCCAAAACTATAACAGATGCAAGCTTGTCCTGTTTGGTGGAGATGATATTTAATAAAATAAGTAGAAATCCACTAAAAGTTTTGTTTGGTTATCTTGCAATCCCGAGATAATCGTCTCCATGCTCCAAATCCATTTTAAAGCCATTTCAAAGGCATTTTGCGCATACATGAAATGAACACATTTTTCTCCAAAACTATAACACATGCAAGCTTGTCCTGTTTGGTGGAGATGATATTTAATAAAATAAGTAGAAATCCACTAAAAGTTTTGTTTGGTTATCTTGCAATCCCGAGATAATCGTCTCCATGCTCCAAATCCATTTTAAAGCCATTTTTAAGGCATTTCGCGCATACATGAAATGAACACATTTTTCTCCAAAACTATAACAGATGCAAGCTTGTCCTGTTTGGTGGAGATGATATTTAATAAAATAAGTAGAAATCCACTAAAAGTTTTGTTTGGTTATCTTGCAATCCCGAGATAATCGTCTCCATGCTCCAAATCCATTTTAAAGCCATTTTTAAGGCATTTCGCGCATACATGAAATGAACACATTTTTCTCCAAAACTATAACAGATGCAAGCTTGTCCTGTTTGGTGGAGATGATATTTAATAAAATAAGTAGAAATCCACTAAAAGTTTTGTTTGGTTATCTTGCAATCCCGAGATAATCGTCTCCATGCTCCAAATCCATTTTAAAGCCATTTTTAAGGCATTTCGCGCATACATGAAATGAACACATTTTTCTCCAAAACTATAACAGATGCAAGCTTGTCCTGTTTGGTGGAGATGATATTTAATAAAATAAGTAGAAATCCACTAAAAGTTTTGTTTGGTTATATTGCAATCCCGAGATAATCGTCTCCATGCTCCAAATCCATTTTAAAGCCATTTTTAAGGCATTTCGCGCATACATGAAATGAACACATTTTTCTCCAAAACTATAACAGATGCAAGCTTGTCCTGTTTGGTGGAGATGATATTTAATAAAATAAGTAGAAATCCACTAAAAGTTTTGTTTGGTTATCTTGCAATCCCGAGATAATCGTCTCCATGCTCCAAATCCATTTTAAAGCCATTTTTAAGGCATTTCGCGCATACATGAAATGAACACATTTTTCTCCAAAACTATAACAGATGCAAGCTTGTCCTGTTTGGTGGAGATGATATTTAATAAAATAAGTAGAAATCTACTAAAAGTTTCGTTTGTTTATATTGCCATCCTGAGATAATCGTCTCCATGCTCCAAATCCATTTTAAAGCCATTTCAAAGGCATTTTGCGCATACATGAAATGAACACATTTTTCTCCAAAACTATAACACATGCAAGCTTGTTCTGTTTGGTGGAGATGATATTTAATAAAATAAGTAGAAATCCACTAAAAGTTTTGTTTGGTTATATTGCAATCCCGAGATAATCGTCTCTATGCTCCAAATCCATTTTAAAGCCATTTTTAAGGCATTTCGCGCATACATGAAATGAACACATTTTTCTCCAAAACTATAACAGATGCAAGCTTGTCCTGTTTGGTGGAGATGATATTTAATAAAATAAGTAGAAATCCACTAAAAGTTTTGTTTGGTTATCTTGCAATCCCGAGATAATCGTCTCCATGCTCCAAATCCATTTTAAAGCCATTTTTAAGGCATTTCGCGCATACATGAAATGAACACATTTTTCTCCAAAACTATAACAGATGCAAGCTTGTCCTGTTTGGTGGAGATGATATTTAATAAAATAAGTAGAAATCTACTAAAAGTTTCGTTTGTTTATATTGCCATCCTGAGATAATTGTCTCCATGCTCCAAATCCATTTTAAAGCCATTTCAAAGGCATTTTGCGCATACATGAAATGAACACATTTTTCTCCAAAACTATAACACATGCAAGCTTGTCCTGTTTGGTGGAGATGATATTTAATAAAATAAGTAGAAATCCACTAAAAGTTTTGTTTGGTTATCTTGCAATCCCGAGATAATCGTCTCCATGCTCCAAATCCATTTTAAAGTCATTTTTAAGGCATTTCGCGCATACATGAAATGAACACATTTTTCTCCAAAACTATAACAGATGCAAGCTTGTCCTGTTTGGTGGAGATGATATTTAATAAAATAAGTAGAAATCCACTAAAAGTTTTGTTTGGTTATCTTGCAATCCCGAGATAATCGTCTCCATGCTCCAAATCCATTTTAAAGCCATTTCAAAGGCATTTTGCGCATACATGAAATGAACACATTTTTCTCCAAAACTATAACACATGCAAGCTTGTCCTGTTTGGTGGAGATGATATTTAATAAAATAAGTAGAAATCCACTAAAAGTTTTGTTTGGTTATCTTGCAATCCCGAGATAATCGTCTCCATGCTCCAAATCCATTTTAAAGCCATTTTTAAGGCATTTCGCGCATACATGAAATGAACACATTTTTCTCCAAAACTATAACAGATGCAAGCTTGTCCTGTTTGGTGGAGATGATATTTAATAAAATAAGTAGAAATCCACTAAAAGTTTTGTTTGGTTATCTTGCAATCCCGAGATAATCGTCTCCATGCTCCAAATCCATTTTAAAGCCATTTTTAAGGCATTTCGCGCATACATGAAATGAACACATTTTTCTCCAAAACTATAACAGATGCAAGCTTGTCCTGTTTGGTGGAGATGATATTTAATAAAATAAGTAGAAATCCACTAAAAGTTTTGTTTGGTTATCTTGCAATCCCGAGATAATCGTCTCCATGCTCCAAATCCATTTTAAAGCCATTTTTAAGGCATTTCGCGCATACATGAAATGAACACATTTTTCTCCAAAACTATAACAGATGCAAGCTTGTCCTGTTTGGTGGAGATGATATTTAATAAAATAAGTAGAAATCCACTAAAAGTTTTGTTTAGTTATATTGCAATCCCGAGATAATCGTCTCCATGCTCCAAATCCATTTTAAAGCCATTTTTAAGGCATTTCGCGCATACATGAAATGAACACATTTTTCTCCAAAACTATAACAGATGCAAGCTTGTCCTGTTTGGTGGAGATGATATTTAATAAAATAAGTAGAAATCCACTAAAAGTTTTGTTTGCTTATCTTGCAATCCCGAGATAATCGTCTCCATGCCCCAAATCCATTTTAAAGCCATTTTTAAGGCATTTCGCGCATACATGAAATGAACACATTTTTCTCCAAAACTATAACAGATGCAAGCTTGTCCTGTTTGGTGGAGATGATATTTAATAAAATAAGTAGAAATCCACTAAAAGTTTTGTTTGGTTATCTTGCAATCCCGAGATAATCGTCTCCATGCTCCAAATCCATTTTAAAGCCATTTTTAAGGCATTTCGCGCATACATGAAATGAACACATTTTTCTCCAAAACTATAACAGATGCAAGCTTGTCCTGTTTGGTGGAGATGATATTTAATAAAATAAGTAGAAATCCACTAAAAGTTTTGTTTGGTTATCTTGCAATCCCGAGATAATCGTCTCCATGCTCCAAATCCATTTTAAAGCCATTTTTAAGGCATTTCGCGCATACATGAAATGAACACATTTTTCTCCAAAACTATAACAGATGCAAGCTTGTCCTGTTTGGTGGAGATGATATTTAATAAAATAAGTAGAAATCCACTAAAAGTTTTGTTTGGTTATCTTGCAATCCCGAGATAATCGTCTCCATGCTCCAAATCCATTTTAAAGCCATTTTTAAGGCATTTCGCGCATACATGAAATGAACACATTTTTCTCCAAAACTATAACAGATGCAAGCTTGTCCTGTTTGGTGGAGATAATATTTAATAAAATAAGTAGAAATCTACTAAAAGTTTCGTTTGTTTATATTGCCATCCTGAGATAATCGTCTCCATGCTCCAAATCCATTTTAAAGCCATTTCAAAGGCATTTTGCGCATACATGAAATGAACACATTTTTCTCCAAAACTATAACACATGCAAGCTTGTCCTGTTTGGTGGAGATGATATTTAATAAAATAAGTAGAAATCCACTAAAAGTTTTGTTTGGTTATCTTGCAATCCCGAGATAATCGTCTTCATGCTCCAAATCCATTTTAAAGCCATTTTTAAGGCATTTCGCGCATACATGAAATGAACACATTTTTCTCCAAAACTATAACAGATGCAAGCTTGTCCTGTTTGGTGGAGATGATATTTAATAAAATAAGTAGAAATCCACTAAAAGTTTTGTTTGGTTATCTTGCAATCCCGAGATAATCGTCTCCATGCTCCAAATCCATTTTAAAGCCATTTTTAAGGCATTTCGCGCATACATGAAATGAACACATTTTTCTCCAAAACTATAACAGATGCAAGCTTGTCCTGTTTGGTGGAGATGATATTTATTAAAATAAGTAGAAATCCACTAAAAGTTTTGTTTGGTTATCTTGCAATCCCGAGATAATCGTCTCCATGCTCCAAATCCATTTTAAAGCCATTTTTTAAGGCATTTCGCGCATACATGAAATGAACACATTTTTCTCCAAAACTATAACAGATGCAAGCTTGTCCTGTTTGGTGGAGATGATATTTAATAAAATAAGTAGAAATCCACTAAAAGTTTTGTTTGGTTATATTGCAATCCCGAGATAATCGTCTCCATGCTCCAAATCCATTTTAAAGCCATTTTTAAGGCATTTCGCGCATACATGAAATGAACACATTTTTCTCCAAAACTATAACAGATGCAAGCTTGTCCTGTTTGGTGGAGATGATATTTAATAAAATAAGTAGAAATCCACTAAAAGTTTTGTTTGCTTATCTTGCAATCCCGAGATAATCGTCTCCATGCCCCAAATCCATTTTAAAGCCATTTTTAAGGCATTTCGCGCATACATGAAATGAACACATTTTTCTCCAAAACTATAACAGATGCAAGCTTGTCCTGTTTGGTGGAGATGATATTTAATAAAATAAGTAGAAATCCACTAAAAGTTTTGTTTGGTTATCTTGCAATCCCGAGATAATCGTCTCCATGCTCCAAATCCATTTTAAAGCCATTTTTAAGGCATTTCGCGCATACATGAAATGAACACATTTTTCTCCAAAACTATAACAGATGCAAGCTTGTCCTGTTTGGTGGAGATGATATTTAATAAAATAAGTAGAAATCCACTAAAAGTTTTGTTTGGTTATCTTGCAATCCCGAGATAATCGTCTCCATGCTCCAAATCCATTTTAAAGCCATTTTTAAGGCATTTCGCGCATACATGAAATGAACACATTTTTCTCCAAAACTATAACAGATGCAAGCTTGTCCTGTTTGGTGGAGATGATATTTAATAAAATAAGTAGAAATCCACTAAAAGTTTTGTTTGGTTATCTTGCAATCCCGAGATAATCGTCTCCATGCTCCAAATCCATTTTAAAGCCATTTTTAAGGCATTTCGCGCATACATGAAATGAACACATTTTTCTCCAAAACTATAACAGATGCAAGCTTGTCCTGTTTGGTGGAGATAATATTTAATAAAATAAGTAGAAATCTACTAAAAGTTTCGTTTGTTTATATTGCCATCCTGAGATAATCGTCTCCATGCTCCAAATCCATTTTAAAGCCATTTCAAAGGCATTTTGCGCATACATGAAATGAACACATTTTTCTCCAAAACTATAACACATGCAAGCTTGTCCTGTTTGGTGGAGATGATATTTAATAAAATAAGTAGAAATCCACTAAAAGTTTTGTTTGGTTATCTTGCAATCCCGAGATAATCGTCTCCATGCTCCAAATCCATTTTAAAGCCATTTTTAAGGCATTTCGCGCATACATGAAATGAACACATTTTTCTCCAAAACTATAACAGATGCAAGCTTGTCCTGTTTGGTGGAGATGATATTTAATAAAATAAGTAGAAATCCACTAAAAGTTTTGTTTGGTTATCTTGCAATCCCGAGATAATCGTCTCCATGCTCCAAATCCATTTTAAAGCCATTTTTAAGGCATTTCGCGCATACATGAAATGAACACATTTTTCTCCAAAACTATAACAGATGCAAGCTTGTCCTGTTTGGTGGAGATGATATTTATTAAAATAAGTAGAAATCCACTAAAAGTTTTGTTTGGTTATCTTGCAATCCCGAGATAATCGTCTCCATGCTCCAAATCCATTTTAAAGCCATTTTTTAAGGCATTTCGCGCATACATGAAATGAACACATTTTTCTCCAAAACTATAACAGATGCAAGCTTGTCCTGTTTGGTGGAGATAATATTTAATAAAATAAGTAGAAATCTACTAAAAGTTTCGTTTGTTTATATTGCCATCCTGAGATAATCGTCTCCATGCTCCAAATCCATTTTAAAGCCATTTCAAAGGCATTTTGCGCATACATGAAATGAACACATTTTTCTCCAAAACTATAACACATGCAAGCTTGTCCTGTTTGGTGGAGATGATATTTAATAAAATAAGTAGAAATCCACTAAAAGTTTTGTTTGGTTATCTTGCAATCCCGAGATAATCGTCTCCATGCTCCAAATCCATTTTAAAGCCATTTTTAAGGCATTTCGCGCATACATGAAATGAACACATTTTTCTCCAAAACTATAACAGATGCAAGCTTGTCCTGTTTGGTGGAGATGATATTTAATAAAATAAGTAGAAATCCACTAAAAGTTTTGTTTGGTTATCTTGCAATCCCGAGATAATCGTCTCCATGCTCCAAATCCATTTTAAAGCCATTTTTAAGGCATTTCGCGCATACAGGAAATGAACACATTTTCTCCAAAACTATAACAGATGCAAGCTTGTCCTGTTTGGTGGAGATGATATTTAATAAAATAAGTAGAAATCCACTAAAAGTTTTGTTTGGTTATCTTGCAATCCCGAGATAATCGTCTCCATGCTCCAAATCCATTTTAAAGCCATTTTTAAGGCATTTCGCGCATACATGAAATGAACACATTTTTCTCCAAAACTATAACAGATGCAAGCTTGTCCTGTTTGGTGGAGATGATATTTAATAAAATAAGTAGAAATCCACTAAAAGTTTTTTTTGGTTATCTTGCAATCCCGAGATAATCGTCTCCATGCTCCAAATCCATTTTAAAGCCATTTCAAAGGCATTTTGCGCATACATGAAATGAACACATTTTTCTCCAAAACTATAACACATGCAAGCTTGTCCTGTTTGGTGGAGATGATATTTAATAAAATAAGTAGAAATCCACTAAAAGTTTTGTTTGGTTATCTTGCAATCCCGAGATAATCGTCTCCATGCTCCAAATCCATTTTAAAGCCATTTTTAAGGCATTTCGCGCATACATGAAATGAACACATTTTTCTCCAAAACTATAACAGATGCAAGCTTGTCCTGTTTGGTGGAGATGATATTTAATAAAATAAGTAGAAATCTACTAAAAGTTTCGTTTGTTTATATTGCCATCCTGAGATAATCGTCTCCATGCTCCAAATCCATTCTAAAGCCATTTCAAAGGCATTTTGCGCATACATGAAATGAACACATTTTTCTCCAAAACTATAACACATGCAAGCTTGTCCTGTTTGGTGGAGATGATATTTAATAAAATAAGTAGAAATCCACTAAAAGTTTTGTTTGGTTATCTTGCAATCCCGAGATAATCGTCTCCATGCTCCAAATCCATTTTAAAGCCATTTTTAAGGCATTTCGCGCATACATGAAATGAACACATTTTTCTCCAAAACTATAACAGATGCAAGCTTGTCCTGTTTGGTGGAGATGATATTTAATAAAATAAGTAGAAATCCACTAAAAGTTTTGTTTGGTTATCTTGCAATCCCGAGATAATCGTCTCCATGCTCCAAATCCATTTTAAAGCCATTTTTAAGGCATTTCGCGCATACATGAAATGAACACATTTTTCTCCAAAACTATAACAGATGCAAGCTTGTCCTGTTTGGTGGAGATGATATTTATTAAAATAAGTAGAAATCCACTAAAAGTTTTGTTTGGTTATCTTGCAATCCCGAGATAATCGTCTCCATGCTCCAAATCCATTTTAAAGCCATTTTTTAAGGCATTTCGCGCATACATGAAATGAACACATTTTTCTCCAAAACTATAACAGATGCAAGCTTGTCCTGTTTGGTGGAGATAATATTTAATAAAATAAGTAAAAATCTACTAAAAGTTTCGTTTGTTTATATTGCCATCCTGAGATAATCGTCTCCATGCTCCAAATCCATTTTAAAGCCATTTCAAAGGCATTTTGCGCATACATGAAATGAACACATTTTTCTCCAAAACTATAACACATGCAAGCTTGTCCTGTTTGGTGGAGATAATATTTAATAAAATAAGTAGAAATCTACTAAAAGTTTCGTTTGTTTATATTGCCATCCTGAGATAATCGTCTCCATGCTCCAAATCCATTTTAAAGCCATTTCAAAGGCATTTTGCGCATACATGAAATGAACACATTTTTCTCCAAAACTATAACACATGCAAGCTTGTCCTGTTTGGTGGAGATGATATTTAATAAAATAAGTAGAAATCCACTAAAAGTTTTGTTTGGTTATCTTGCAATCCCGAGATAATCGTCTCCATGCTCCAAATCCATTTTAAAGCCATTTTTAAGGCATTTCGCGCATACATGAAATGAACACATTTTTCTCCAAAACTATAACAGATGCAAGCTTGTCCTGTTTGGTGGAGATGATATTTAATAAAATAAGTAGAAATCCACTAAAAGTTTTGTTTGGTTATCTTGCAATCCCGAGATATTCGTCTCCATGCTCCAAATCCATTTTAAAGCCATTTTTAAGGCATTTCGCGCATACATGAAATGAACACATTTTTCTCCAAAACTATAACAGATGCAAGCTTGTCCTGTTTGGTGGAGATGATATTTAATAAAATAAGTAGAAATCCACTAAAAGTTTTGTTTGGTTATCTTGCAATCCCGAGATAATCGTCTCCATGCTCCAAATCCATTTTAAAGCCATTTTTAAGGCATTTCGCGCATACATGAAATGAACACATTTTTCTCCAAAACTATAACAGATGCAAGCTTGTCCTGTTTGGTGGAGATGATATTTAATAAAATAAGTAGAAATCCACTAAAAGTTTTTTTTGGTTATCTTGCAATCCCGAGATAATCGTCTCCATGCTCCAAATCCATTTTAAAGCCATTTCAAAGGCATTTTGCGCATACATGAAATGAACACATTTTTCTCCAAAACTATAACACATGCAAGCTTGTCCTGTTTGGTGGAGATGATATTTAATAAAATAAGTAGAAATCCACTAAAAGTTTTGTTTGGTTATCTTGCAATCCCGAGATAATCGTCTCCATGCTCCAAATCCATTTTAAAGCCATTTTTAAGGCATTTCGCGCATACATGAAATGAACACATTTTTCTCCAAAACTATAACAGATGCAAGCTTGTCCTGTTTGGTGGAGATGATATTTAATAAAATAAGTAGAAATCCACTAAAAGTTTTGTTTGGTTATCTTGCAATCCCGAGATAATCGTCTCCATGCTCCAAATCCATTTTAAAGCCATTTTTAAGGCATTTCGCGCATACATGAAATGAACACATTTTTCTCCAAAACTATAACAGATGCAAGCTTGTCCTGTTTGGTGGAGATGATATTTAATAAAATAAGTAGAAATCCACTAAAAGTTTTGTTTGGTTATCTTGCAATCCCGAGATAATCGTCTCCATGCTCCAAATCCATTTTAAAGCCATTTTTAAGGCATTTCGCGCATACATGAAATGAACACATTTTTCTCCAAAACTATAACAGATGCAAGCTTGTCCTGTTTGGTGGAGATAATATTTAATAAAATAAGTAGAAATCTACTAAAAGTTTCGTTTGTTTATATTGCCATCCTGAGATAATCGTCTCCATGCTCCAAATCCATTTTAAAGCCATTTCAAAGGCATTTTGCGCATACATGAAATGAACACATTTTTCTCCAAAACTATAACACATGCAAGCTTGTCCTGTTTGGTGGAGATGATATTTAATAAAATAAGTAGAAATCCACTAAAAGTTTTGTTTGGTTATCTTGCAATCCCGAGATAATCGTCTCCATGCTCCAAATCCATTTTAAAGCCATTTTTAAGGCATTTCGCGCATACATGAAATGAACACATTTTTCTCCAAAACTATAACAGATGCAAGCTTGTCCTGTTTGGTGGAGATGATATTTAATAAAATAAGTAGAAATCCACTAAAAGTTTTGTTTGGTTATCTTGCAATCCCGAGATAATCGTCTCCATGCTCCAAATCCATTTTAAAGCCATTTTTAAGGCATTTCGCGCATACATGAAATGAACACATTTTTCTCCAAAACTATAACAGATGCAAGCTTGTCCTGTTTGGTGGAGATGATATTTATTAAAATAAGTAGAAATCCACTAAAAGTTTTGTTTGGTTATCTTGCAATCCCGAGATAATCGTCTCCATGCTCCAAATCCATTTTAAAGCCATTTTTAAGGCATTTCGCGCATACATGAAATGAACACATTTTTCTCCAAAACTATAACAGATGCAAGCTTGTCCTGTTTGGTGGAGATAATATTTAATAAAATAAGTAGAAATCTACTAAAAGTTTCGTTTGTTTATATTGCCATCCTGAGATAATCGTCTCCATGCTCCAAATCCATTTTAAAGCCATTTTTAAGGCATTTTGCGCATACATGAAATGAACACATTTTTCTCCAAAACTATAACACATGCAAGCTTGTCCTGTTTGGTGGAGATGATATTTAATAAAATAAGTAGAAATCCACTAAAAGTTTTGTTTGGTTATCTTGCAATCCCGAGATAATCGTCTCCATGCTCCAAATCCATTTTAAAGCCATTTTTAAGGCATTTCGCGCATACATGAAATGAACACATTTTTCTCCAAAACTATAACAGATGCAAGCTTGTCCTGTTTGGTGGAGATGATATTTAATAAAATAAGTAGAAATCCACTAAAAGTTTTGTTTGGTTATCTTGCAATCCCGAGATAATCGTCTCCATGCTCCAAATCCATTTTAAAGCCATTTTTAAGGCATTTCGCGCATACATGAAATGAACACATTTTTCTCCAAAACTATAACAGATGCAAGCTTGTCCTGTTTGGTGGAGATAATATTTAATAAAATAAGTAGAAATCTACTAAAAGTTTCGTTTGTTTATATTGCCATCCTGAGATAATCGTCTCCATGCTCCAAATCCATTTTAAAGCCATTTCAAAGGCATTTTGCGCATACATGAAATGAACACATTTTTCTCCAAAACTATAACACATGCAAGCTTGTCCTGTTTGGTGGAGATGATATTTAATAAAATAAGTAGAAATCCACTAAAAGTTTTGTTTGGTTATCTTGCAATCCCGAGATAATCGTCTCCATGCTCCAAATCCATTTTAAAGCCATTTTTAAGGCATTTCGCGCATACATGAAATGAACACATTTTTCTCCAAAACTATAACAGATGCAAGCTTGTCCTGTTTGGTGGAGATGATATTTAATAAAATAAGTAGAAATCCACTAAAAGTTTTGTTTGGTTATCTTGCAATCCCGAGATAATCGTCTCCATGCTCCAAATCCATTTTAAAGCCATTTTTAAGGCATTTCGCGCATACATGAAATGAACACATTTTTCTCCAAAACTATAACAGATGCAAGCTTGTCCTGTTTGGTGGAGATGATATTTATTAAAATAAGTAGAAATCCACTAAAAGTTTTGTTTGGTTATCTTGCAATCCCGAGATAATCGTCTCCATGCTCCAAATCCATTTTAAAGCCATTTTTTAAGGCATTTCGCGCATACATGAAATGAACACATTTTTCTCCAAAACTATAACAGATGCAAGCTTGTCCTGTTTGGTGGAGATAATATTTAATAAAATAAGTAGAAATCTACTAAAAGTTTCGTTTGTTTATATTGCCATCCTGAGATAATCGTCTCCATGCTCCAAATCCATTTTAAAGCCATTTCAAAGGCATTTTGCGCATACATGAAATGAACACATTTTTCTCCAAAACTATAACACATGCAAGCTTGTCCTGTTTGGTGGAGATGATATTTAATAAAATAAGTAGAAATCCACTAAAAGTTTTGTTTGGTTATCTTGCAATCCCGAGATAATCGTCTCCATGCTCCAAATCCATTTTAAAGCCATTTTTAAGGCATTTCGCGCATACATGAAATGAACACATTTTTCTCCAAAACTATAACAGATGCAAGCTTGTCCTGTTTGGTGGAGATGATATTTAATAAAATAAGTAGAAATCCACTAAAAGTTTTGTTTGGTTATCTTGCAATCCCGAGATAATCGTCTCCATGCTCCAAATCCATTTTAAAGCCATTTTTAAGGCATTTCGCGCATACATGAAATGAACACATTTTTCTCCAAAACTATAACAGATGCAAGCTTGTCCTGTTTGGTGGAGATGATATTTAATAAAATAAGTAGAAATCCACTAAAAGTTTTGTTTGGTTATCTTGCAATCCCGAGATAATCGTCTCCATGCTCCAAATCCATTTTAAAGCCATTTTTAAGGCATTTCGCGCATACATGAAATGAACACATTTTTCTCCAAAACTATAACAGATGCAAGCTTGTCCTGTTTGGTGGAGATGATATTTAATAAAATAAGTAGAAATCCACTAAAAGTTTTTTTTGGTTATCTTGCAATCCCGAGATAATCGTCTCCATGCTCCAAATCCATTTTAAAGCCATTTCAAAGGCATTTTGCACATACATGAAATGAACACATTTTTCTCCAAAACTATAACACATGCAAGCTTGTCCTGTTTGGTGGAGATGATATTTAATAAAATAAGTAGAAATCCACTAAAAGTTTTGTTTGGTTATCTTGCAATCCCGAGATAATCGTCTCCATGCTCCAAATCCATTTTAAGCCATTTTTAAGGCATTTCGCGCATACATGAAATGAACACATTTTTCTCCAAAACTATAACAGATGCAAGCTTGTCCTGTTTGGTGGAGATGATATTTAATAAAATAAGTAGAAATCCACTAAAAGTTTTGTTTGGTTATCTTGCAATCCCGAGATAATCGTCTCCATGCTCCAAATCCATTTTAAAGCCATTTTTAAGGCATTTCGCGCATACATGAAATGAACACATTTTTCTCCAAAACTATAACAGATGCAAGCTTGTCCTGTTTGGTGGAGATGATATTTAATAAAATAAGTAGAAATCCACTAAAAGTTTTGTTTGGTTATCTTGCAATCCCGAGATAATCGTCTCCATGCTCCAAATCCATTTTAAAGCCATTTTTAAGGCATTTCGCGCATACATGAAATGAACACATTTTTCTCCAAAACTATAACAGATGCAAGCTTGTCCTGTTTGGTGGAGATGATATTTAATAAAATAAGTAGAAATCCACTAAAAGTTTTGTTTGGTTATATTGCAATCCCGAGATAATCGTCTCCATGCTCCAAATCCATTTTAAAGCCATTTTTAAGGCATTTCGCGCATACATGAAATGAACACATTTTTCTCCAAAACTATAACAGATGCAAGCTTGTCCTGTTTGGTGGAGATGATATTTAATAAAATAAGTAGAAATCCACTAAACGTTTGTTTGGTTATCTTGCAATCCCGAGATAATCGTCTCCATGCTCCAAATCCATTTTAAAGCCATTTTTAAGGCATTTCGCGCATACATGAAATGAACACATTTTTCTCCAAAACTATAACAGATGCAAGCTTGTCCTGTTTGGTGGAGATGATATTTAATAAAATAAGTAGAAATCCACTAAAAGTTTTGTTTGGTTATCTTGCAATCCCGAGATAATCGTCTCCATGCTCCAAATCCATTTTAAAGCCATTTTTAAGGCATTTCGCGCATACATGAAATGAACACATTTTTCTCCAAAACTATAACAGATGCAAGCTTGTCCTGTTTGGTGGAGATGATATTTAATAAAATAAGTAGAAATCCACTAAAAGTTTTGTTTGGTTATCTTGCAATCCCGAGATAATCGTCTCCATGCTCCAAATCCATTTTAAAGCCATTTTTAAGGCATTTCGCGCATACATGAAATGAACACATTTTTCTCCAAAACTATAACAGATGCAAGCTTGTCCTGTTTGGTGGAGATGATATTTAATAAAATAAGTAGAAATCCACTAAAAGTTTTGTTTGGTTATCTTGCAATCCCGAGATAATCGTCTCCATGCTCCAAATCCATTTTAAAGCCATTTTTAAGGCATTTCGCGCATACATGAAATGAACACATTTTTCTCCAAAACTATAACAGATGCAAGCTTGTCCTGTTTGGTGGAGATGATATTTAATAAAATAAGTAGAAATCCACTAAAAGTTTTGTTTGGTTATCTTGCAATCCCGAGATAATCGTCTCCATGCTCCAAATCCATTTTAAAGCCATTTTTAAGGCATTTCGCGCATACATGAAATGAACACATTTTTCTCCAAAAACTATAACAGATGCAAGCTTGTCCTGTTTGGTGGAGATGATATTTAATAAAATAAGTAGAAATCCACTAAAAGTTTTGTTTGGTTATCTTGCAATCCCGAGATAATCGTCTCCATGCTCCAAATCCATTTTAAAGCCATTTTTAAGGCATTTCGCGCATACATGAAATGAACACATTTTTCTCCAAAACTATAACAGATGCAAGCTTGTCCTGTTTGGTGGAGATTATATTTATTAAAATAAGTAGAAATCCACTAAAAGTTTTGTTTGGTTATCTTGCAATCCCGAGATAATCGTCTCCATGCTCCAAATCCATTTTAAAGCCATTTTTTAAGGCATTTCGCGCATACATGAAATGAACACATTTTTCTCCAAAACTATAACAGATGCAAGCTTGTCCTGTTTGGTGGAGATAATATTTAATAAAATAAGTAGAAATCTACTAAAAGTTTCGTTTGTTTATATTGCCATCCTGAGATAATCGTCTCCATGCTCCAAATCCATTTTAAAGCCATTTCAAAGGCATTTTGCGCATACATGAAATGAACACATTTTTCTCCAAAACTATAACACATGCAAGCTTGTCCTGTTTGGTGGAGATGATATTTAATAAAATAAGTAGAAATCCACTAAAAGTTTTGTTTGGTTATCTTGCAATCCCGAGATAATCGTCTCCATGCTCCAAATCCATTTTAAAGCCATTTTTAAGGCATTTCGCGCATACATGAAATGAACACATTTTTCTCCAAAACTATAACAGATGCAAGCTTGTCCTGTTTGGTGGAGATGATATTTAATAAAATAAGTAGAAATCCACTAAAAGTTTTGTTTGGTTATCTTGCAATCCCGAGATAATCGTCTCCATGCTCCAAATCCATTTTAAAGCCATTTTTAAGGCATTTCGCGCATACATGAAATGAACACATTTTTCTCCAAAACTATAACAGATGCAAGCTTGTCCTGTTTGGTGGAGATGATATTTATTAAAATAAGTAGAAATCCACTAAAAGTTTTGTTTGGTTATCTTGCAATCCCGAGATAATCGTCTCCATGCTCCAAATCCATTTTAAAGCCATTTTTTAAGGCATTTCGCGCATACATGAAATGAACACATTTTTCTCCAAAACTATAACAGATGCAAGCTTGTCCTGTTTGGTGGAGATAATATTTAATAAAATAAGTAGAAATCTACTAAAAGTTTCGTTTGTTTATATTGCCATCCTGAGATAATCGTCTCCATGCTCCAAATCCATTTTAAAGCCATTTCAAAGGCATTTTGCGCATACATGAAATGAACACATTTTTCTCCAAAACTATAACACATGCAAGCTTGTCCTGTTTGGTGGAGATGATATTTAATAAAATAAGTAGAAATCCACTAAAAGTTTTGTTTGGTTATCTTGCAATCCCGAGATAATCGTCTCCATGCTCCAAATCCATTTTAAAGCCATTTTTAAGGCATTTCGCGCATACATGAAATGAACACATTTTTCTCCAAAACTATAACAGATGCAAGCTTGTCCTGTTTGGTGGAGATGATATTTAATAAAATAAGTAGAAATCCACTAAAAGTTTTGTTTGGTTATCTTGCAATCCCGAGATAATCGTCTCCATGCTCCAAATCCATTTTAAAGCCATTTTTAAGGCATTTCGCGCATACATGAAATGAACACATTTTTCTCCAAAACTATAACAGATGCAAGCTTGTCCTGTTTGGTGGAGATGATATTTAATAAAATAAGTAGAAATCCACTAAAAGTTTTGTTTGGTTATCTTGCAATCCCGAGATAATCGTCTCCATGCTCCAAATCCATTTTAAAGCCATTTTTAAGGCATTTCGCGCATACATGAAATGAACACATTTTTCTCCAAAACTATAACAGATGCAAGCTTGTCCTGTTTGGTGGAGATGATATTTAATAAAATAAGTAGAAATCCACTAAAAGTTTTTTTTGGTTATCTTGCAATCCCGAGATAATCGTCTCCATGCTCCAAATCCATTTTAAAGCCATTTCAAAGGCATTTTGCACATACATGAAATGAACACATTTTTCTCCAAAACTATAACACATGCAAGCTTGTCCTGTTTGGTGGAGATGATATTTAATAAAATAAGTAGAAATCCACTAAAAGTTTTGTTTGGTTATCTTGCAATCCCGAGATAATCGTCTCCATGCTCCAAATCCATTTTAAAGCTATTTTTAAGGCATTTCGCGCATACATGAAATGAACACATTTTTCTCCAAAACTATAACAGATGCAAGCTTGTCCTGTTTGGTGGACATGATATTTAATAAAATAAGTAGAAATCCACTAAAAGTTTTGTTTGGTTATCTTGCAATCCCGAGATAATCGTCTCCATGCTCCAAATCCATTTTAAAGCCATTTTTAAGGCATTTCGCGCATACATGAAATGAACACATTTTTCTCCAAAACTATAACAGATGCAAGCTTGTCCTGTTTGGTGGAGATGATATTTAATAAAATAAGTAGAAATCCACTAAACGTTTTGTTTGGTTATCTTGCAATCCCGAGATAATCGTCTCCATGCTCCAAATCCATTTTAAAGCCATTTTAAGGCATTTCGCGCATACATGAAATGAACACATTTTTCTCCAAAACTATAACAGATGCAAGCTTGTCCTGTTTGGTGGAGATGATATTTAATAAAATAAGTAGAAATCCACTAAAAGTTTTGTTTGGTTATATTGCAATCCCGAGATAATCGTCTCCATGCTCCAAATCCATTTAAAGCCATTTTTAAGGCATTTCGCGCATACATGAAATGAACACATTTGTCTCCAAAACTATAACAGATGCAAGCTTGTCCTGTTTGGTGGAGATGATATTTAATAAAATAAGTAGAAATCCACTAAAAGTTTTGTTGGTTATCTTGCAATCCCGAGATAATCGTCTCCATGCTCCAAATCCATTTTAAAGCCATTTTTAAGGCATTTCGCGCATACATGAAATGAACACATTTTCTCCAAAACTATAACAGATGCAAGCTTGTCCTGTTTGGTGGAGATGATATTTAATAAAATAAGTAGAAATCCACTAAAAGTTTTGTTTGGTTATCTTGCAATCCCGAGATAATCGTCTCCATGCTCCAAATCCATTTTAAAGCCATTTTTAAGGCATTTCGCGCATACATGAAATGAACACATTTTTCTCCAAAACTATAACAGATGCAAGCTTGTCCTGTTTGGTGGAGATGATATTTAATAAAATAAGTAGAAATCCACTAAAAGTTTTGTTTGGTTATCTTGCAATCCCGAGATAATCGTCTCCATGCTCCAAATCCATTTTAGAAGCCATTTTTAAGGCATTTCGCGCATACATGAAATGAACACATTTTTCTCCAAAACTATAACAGATGCAAGCTTGTCCTGTTTGGTGGAGATGATATTTAATAAAATAAGTAGAAATCCACTAAAAGTTTTGTTTGGTTATCTTGCAATCCCGAGATAATCGTCTCCATGCTCCAAATCCATTTTAAAGCCATTTTTAAGGCATTTCGCGCATACATGAAATGAACACATTTTTCTCCAAAACTATAACAGATGCAAGCTTGTCCTGTTTGGTGGAGATGATATTTAATAAAATAAGTAGAAATCCACTAAAAGTTTTGTTTGGTTATCTTGCAATCCCGAGATAATCGTCTCCATGCTCCAAATCCATTTTAAAGCCATTTTTAAGGCATTTCGCGCATACATGAAATGAACACATTTTTCTCCAAAACTATAACAGATGCAAGCTTGTCCTGTTTGGTGGAGATGATATTTAATAAAATAAGTAGAAATCCACTAAAAGTTTTGTTTGGTTATCTTGCAATCCCGAGATAATCGTCTCCATGCTCCAAATCCATTTTAAAGCCATTTTTAAGGCATTTCGCGCATACATGAAATGAACACATTTTTCTCCAAAACTATAACAGATGCAAGCTTGTCCTGTTTGGTGGAGATGATATTTAATAAAATAAGTAGAAATCCACTAAAAGTTTTGTTTGGTTATATTGCAATCCCGAGATAATCGTCTCCATGCTCCAAATCCATTTTAAAGCCATTTTTAAGGCATTTCGCGCATACATGAAATGAACACATTTTTCTCCAAAACTATAACAGATGCAAGCTTGTCCTGTTTGGTGGAGATGATATTTAATAAAATAAGTAGAAATCCACTAAAAGTTTTGTTTGGTTATCTTGCAATCCCGAGATAATCGTCTCCATGCTCCAAATCCATTTTAAAGCCATTTTTAAGGCATTTCGCGCATACATGAAATGAACACATTTTTCTCCAAAACTATAACAGATGCAAGCTTGTCCTGTTTGGTGGAGATGATATTTAATAAAATAAGTAGAAATCCACTAAAAGTTTTGTTTGGTTATCTTGCAATCCCGAGATAATCGTCTCCATGCTCCAAATCCATTTTAAAGCCATTTTTAAGGCATTTCGCGCATACATGAAATGAACACATTTTTCTCCAAAACTATAACAGATGCAAGCTTGTCCTGTTTGGTGGAGATGATATTTAATAAAATAAGTAGAAATCCACTAAAAGTTTTGTTTGGTTATCTTGCAATCCCGAGATAATCGTCTCCATGCTCCAAATCCATTTTAAAGCCATTTTTAAGGCATTTCGCGCATACATGAAATGAACACATTTTTCTCCAAAACTATAACAGATGCAAGCTTGTCCTGTTTGGTGGAGATGATATTTAATAAAATAAGTAGAAATCCACTAAAAGTTTTGTTTGGTTATCTTGCAATCCGAGATAATCGTCTCCATGCTCCAAATCCATTTTAAAGCCATTTTTAAGGCATTTCGCGCATACATGAAATGAACACATTTTTCTCCAAAACTATAACAGATGCAAGCTTGTCCCTGTTTGGTGGAGATGATATTTAATAAAATAAGTAGAAATCCACTAAAAGTTTTGTTTGGTTATCTTGCAATCCCGAGATAATCGTCTCCATGCTCCAAATCCATTTTAAAGCCATTTTTAAGGCATTTCGCGCATACATGAAATGAACACATTTTTTCTCCAAAACTATAACAGATGCAAGCTTGTCCTGTTTTGGTGGAGATGATATTTAATAAAATAAGTAGAAATCCACTAAA
>NW_027445193.1:40508-85693 GCF_048569485.1 Anomaloglossus baeobatrachus | reverse complement strand
CTTTCTCAGTACTGCAGCTCCTCACAGCTCCATACACCGTGTAGTGGCCGTTCTCAGTACTGCAACTCCTCACAGCTCCATACACCGTGTATTGGCTGTTTTTAGTACTGCAGCTCCTCACAGCTCCATACACCGTGTAGTGGCCATTCTCAGTACTGCAGCTCTTCACAGCTCTGTACACCGTGTAGTGGCCGTTCTCAGTACTGCAGCTCCTCACAACTCCATACACCGTGTAGTGGCCGTTCTCAGTACTGCAGCACCTCACAGCTCTGTACACCGTGTAGTGGCCTTTCTCAGTACTGCAGCTCCTCACAGCTCCATACACCGTGTAGTGGCCGTTCTCAGTACTGCAACTCCTCACAGCTCCATACACCGTGTAGTGGCCGTTCTCGGTACTGTAGCTCCTCACAGCTCCATACACCGTGTAGTGGTAGTTCTCAGTACTGCAGCTCCTCACAGCTCCATACACCGTGTAGTGGTAGTTCTCAGTACTGCAGCACCTCACAGCTCCATACACCGTGTAGTGGCCGTTCTCAGTACTGCAGCTCCTCACAGTTCCATACACCGCGTAGTGACCGTTCTCAGTACTGCAGCACCTCACAGCTCCGTACACCGGGTAGTGGCCGTTCTCAATACTGCAGCTCCTCACAGCTCCATACACCGTGTAGTGGCCGTTCTCAGTACTGCAGCTCCTCACAGCTCCATACACCGTGTAGTGGCCTTTCTCAGTACTGCAGCTCCTCACAGCTCCATACACCGTGTAGTGGCCGTTCTCAGTACTGCAGCTCCTCACAGCTCCATACACCGTGTAGTGGCTGTTCTCAGTACTGCAGCTCCTCACAGCTCCATACACCGTGTAGTGGCCTTTCTCAGTACTGCAGCTCCTCACAGCTCCATACACCGTGTAGTGGCCGTTCTCAGTACTGCAGCTCCTCACAGCTCCATACACCGTGTAGTGGCTGTTCTCAGTACTGCAGCTCCTCACAGCTCCATATACCGTGTAGTGGCCGTTCTCAGTAATGCAGCTCCTCACAGCTCCATACACCGTGTAGTGGCCGTTCTCAGTATTGCAGCTCCTCACAGCTCTATACACCATGTAGTGGCCGTTCTCAGTACTGCAGCTCCTCACAGCTCCATACACCGTGTAGTGGTCGTTCTCAGTACTGCAGCTCCTCACAGCTCCATACACCGTGTAGTGGCCGTTCTCAGTACTGCAGCTCCTCACAGCTCCATGCACCGTGTAGTGGCCGCTCTCAGTACTGCAGCTCCTCACAGCTCCATACACCGTGTAGTGGCCGTTCTCGGTACTGCAGCTCCTCACAGTTCCATACACCGCGTAGTGACCGTTCTCAGTACTGCAGCTCCTCACAGCTCCATACACCGTGTAGTGGCCGTTCTCAGTACTGCAGCTCCCCACAGCTCCATACACCGTGTAGTGGCCGTTCTCAGTACTGCATCTCCTCACAGCTCCATACACCGTGTAGTGGCCATTCTCAGTACTGCAGCTCCTCACAGCTCGTACACCGTGTAGTGGCCATTCTCAGTACTGCAGCTCCATACACCGTGTAGTGGCCGTTCTCAATACTGCAGCTCCTCACAGCTCCATACACCGTGTAGTGGCCGCTCTCAGTACTGCAGCTGCTCACAGCTCTATACACCGTGTAGTGGCCGTTCTCAGTACTGCAGCTCCTCACAGCTTCCATACACCGTGTAGTGGCCGCTCTCAGTACTGCAGCTCCTCACAGCTCCATACACCGTGTAGTGGCCGTTCTCAGTACTGCAGCTCCTCACAGCTCCGTACACCGTGTAGTGGCCGTTCTCGGTCCTGCAGCTCCTCACAGCTCCATACACCGTGTAGTGGCCGCTCTCAGTACTGCAGCTCCTCACAGCTCCATACACCATGTAGTGGCCGTTCTCAGTACTGCAGCTCCCCACAGCTCCATACACCGTGTAGTGGCCGTTCTCAGTACTGCAGCTCCTCACAGCTCCATACACCGTGTAGTGGCCGTTCTCAGTCCTGCAGCTCCTCACAGCTCCATACACCGTGTAGTGGCCGTTCTCGGTACTGCAGCTCCTCACAGCTCCACACACCGTGTAGTGGCCGTTCTCAGTACTGCAGCTCCTCACAGCTCTATACACCGTGTAGTGGCTGTTCTCAGTACTGCAGCTCCTCACCGCTCCATACACCGTGTAGTGGCCGTTCTCGGTACTGCAGCTCCTCACAGTTCCATACACCGTGTCGGAGCCGATCTCAGTACTGCAGCTCCTCACAGCTTCATACACCGTGTAGTGGCCCTTCTCGGTACTGCAGCTCCTCACAGCTCCATACACCGTGTAGTGGCCGTTCTCAGTACTGCAGCTCCTCACAGCTCCATACACCATGTAGTGGCCGTTTTCAGTACTGCAGCTCCTCACAGCTCCGTACACCGTGTAGTGGCCGTTCTCAGTACTGCAGCCCCTCACACCTCCATACACCGTGTAGTGGCCGTTCTCAGTACTGCAGCTTCTCACAGCTCCATACACCGTGTAGTGGCCGTTCTCAGTACTGCAGCTCCTCACAGCTCCATACACAGTGTAGTGGCCGTTCTCAGTACTGCAGCTCCTCACAGCTCCATACCCCTTGTAGTGGCCGTTCTCAGTACTGCAGCTCCTCACAGCTCCCTACACCTTGTAGTGGCTGTTGTCAGTACTGCAGCTCCTCACAGCTCCATACACCGTTTAGTGGCCGCTCTCAGTACTGCAGCTCCTCACAGCTCCATACACCGTGTAGTGGCCGTTCTCAGTACTGCAGCTCCTCACAGCTCCATACACCGTGTAGTGGACGTTCTCAATACTGCAGCTCCTCACAGCTCTATACACCGTGTAGTGGCCGTTCTCAGTACTGCAGCTCCTCACAGCTCCATACACCGTGTAATGGCCGTTCTCAGTACTGCAGCTCCTCACAGCTCCATACACCGTGTAGTGGTCGCACTCAGTACTGCAGCTCCTCACAGCTCCATACACAGTGTAGTGGCCGTTCTCAGTACTGCAGCTCCTCACAGCTCCATACACAGTGTAGTGGCCGTTCTCAGTACTGCAGCTCCTCACAGCTCCATACACAGTGTAGTGGCCGTTCTCAGTACTGCAGCTCCTCACAGCTCCATACACCGTGTAGTGGTCGCACTCAGTACTGCAGCTCCTCACAGCTCCATACACCATGTAGTGGCCGTTCTCAGTACTGCAGCTCCTCACAGCTCCATACACAGTGTAGTGGCCGTTCTCAGTACTGCAGCTCCTCACAGCTCCATACACCGTGTAGTGGCCGTTCTCAGTACTGCAGCTCCTCCTAGCTCCATACACAGTGTAGTGGCCGTTCTCAGTACTGCAGCTCCTCACAGCTCCATACACCGTGTAGTGGCCGTTCTCAGTACTGCAGCTCTTCACAGCTCTGTACACCTTGTAGTGGCTGTTCTCAGTACTGCAGCTCCTCCTAGCTCCATACACAGTGTAGTGGCCGTTCTCAGTACTGCAGCTCCTCACAGCTCCATACACCGTGTAGTGGTCGCACTCAGTACTGCAGCTCCTCACAGCTCCATACACCATGTAGTGGCCGTTCTCAGTACTGCAGCTCCTCACAGCTCCATACACCGTGTAGTGGCCGTTTTCAGTACTGCAGCTCCTCCTAGCTCCATACACAGTGTAGTGTCCGTTCTCAGTACTGCAGCTCCTCACAGCTCCATACCCCGTGTAGTGGCCGTTCTCAGTACTGCAGCTTCTCACACCTCCATACACCGTGTAGTGGCCGTTCTCAGTACTGCAGCTCTTCACAGCTCTGTACACCGTGTAGTGGCCGCTCTCAGTACTGCAGCTCCTCACAGCTCCATACACCGTGTAGTGGCCGCTCCCAGTACTGCAGCTCCTCACAGCTCCATACACCGTGTAGTGGCCGCTCTCAGTACTGCAGCTCCTCACAGCTCCATACACCGTGTAGTGGCCGTTCTCAGTACTGCAGCTCTTCACACCTCCATACACCTTGTAGTGGCCGTTTTCAGTACTGCAGCTCCTCCTAGCTCCATACACAGTGTAGTGGCCTTTTCTCAGTACTGCAGCTCCTCACAGCTCCATACACCGTGTAGTGGCCGTTTTCAGTACTGCAGCTCCTCCTAGCTCCATACACAGTGTAGTGTCCGTTCTCAGTACTGCAGCTCCTCACAGCTCCATACCCCGTGTAGTGGCCTTTCTCAGTACTGCAGCTCTTCACAGCTCTGTACACCGTGTAGTGGCCGCTCTCAGTACTGCAGCTCCTCACAGCTCCATACACCGTGTAGTGGCCGCTCTCAGTACTGCAGCTCCTCACAGCTCCATACCCCGTGTAGTGGCCATTCTCAGTACTGCAGCTCTTCACAGCTCTGTACACCTTGTAGTGGCTGTTCTCAGTACTGCAGCTCCTCACAGCTCCATACACCGTATACTGGCCCTTCTCAGTACTGCAGCTCCTCACAGCTCTATACACCGTGTAGTGGCCGTTCTCAGTACTGCAGCTCCTCACAGCTCCATACACCGTATACTGGCCGTTCTCAGTACTGCAGCTCCTCACAGCTCCATACACCGTGTAGTGGCCGTTCTCAGTACTGCAGCTCCTCACTGCTCCATACACCGTGTAATGGTCGTTCTCAGTACTGCAGCTCCTCACAGCTCCATACACCGTGTAGTGGCCGTTCTCAGTACTCCAGCTCCTCACAGCTCCATACACCGTGTAGTGGCCGTTCTCGGTACTGCAGCTCCTCACAGCTCCATACACCGTGTAGTGGCCGTTCTCAGTACTGCAGCTCCTCACAGCTCCATACACAGTGTAGTGGCCGTTCTCAGTACTGCAGCTCCTCACAGCTCCATACACCGTGTAGTGGCCGTTCTCAGTACTGCAGCTCCTCACAGCTCCATACACCGTGTAGTGGCCGTTCTCAGTACTGCAGCTCCTCACAGCTCCATACACCGTGTAGTGGCCATTCTCAGTACTGCAGCTCCTCACAGCTCCATACACCGTGTAGTGGCCGTTCTCAGTACTGCAGATCCCCACAGCTCCATACACCGTGTAGTGGCCGTTCTCAGTACTGCAGCTCCTCACAGTTCCATACACCGTGTAGTGGCCGCTCTCAGTACTGCAGCTCCTCACAGCTCTATACACCGTGTAGTGGCTGTTCTCAGTACTGCAGCTCCTCACAGCTCCATACACCGTGTAGTGGCCGTTCTCAGTACTGCAGCTCCTCACAGCTCCATACACCGTGTAGTGGCCGTTCTCAGTACTGCAGCTCCCCACAGCTCCATACACCGTGTAGTGGCCGTTCTCAGTACTGCAGCTCCTCACAGCTTCATACACCGTGTAGTGGCCGTTCTCAGTACTGCAGCTCCTCACAGCTCCATACACCGTGTAGTGGCCGTTCTCAGTACTGCAGCTCCTTACAGCTCCATACACTGTGTAGTGGCCGTTCTCAGAACTGCAGCTCCTCACAGCTCCATACACCGTGTAGTGGCCATTCTCAGTACTGCAGCTCCTCACAGCTCCATACACCGTGTAGTGGCCGTTCTCAGTACTGCAGATCCCCACAGCTCCATACACCGTGTAGTGGCCGTTCTCAGTACTGCAGCTCCTCACAGTTCCATACACCGTGTAGTGGCCGCTCTCAGTACTGCAGCTCCTCACAGCTCTATACACCGTGTAGTGGCTGTTCTCAGTACTGCAGCTCCTCACAGCTCCATACACCGTGTAGTGGCCGTTCTCAGTACTGCAGCTCCTCACAGCTCCATACACCGTGTAGTGGCCGTTCTCAGTACTGCAGCTCCCCACAGCTCCATACACCGTGTAGTGGCCGTTCTCAGTACTGCAGCTCCTCACAGCTTCATACACCGTGTAGTGGCCGTTCTCAGTACTGCAGCTCCTCACAGCTCCATACACCGTGTAGTGGCCGTTCTCAGTACTGCAGCTCCTTACAGCTCCATACACTGTGTAGTGGCCGTTCTCAGAACTGCAGCTCCTCACAGCTCTGTACACCGTGTAGTGGCCGTTCTCAGTACTGCAGCTCCATACACCGTGTATTGGCCGTTCTCAGTACTGCAACTCCTCACAGCTCCATTCACCGTGTAGTGGCCGTTCTCAGTACTGCAGCTCCTCACAGCTCCATACACCGTGTAGTGGCCGTTCTCAGTACTGCAGCTCCTCACAGCTCCATACACCGTGTAGTGGCCGTTCTCAGTACTGCAGCTCCCCACAGCTCCATACACCGTGTAGTGGCCGTTCTCAGTACTGCAGCTCCTCACAGCTCCATACACCGTGTAGTGGCCGTTCTCAGTACTCCAGCTCCTCACAGCTCCATACACCGTGTAGTGGCCGTTCTCGGTACTGCAGCTCCTCACAGCTCCACACACCGTGTAGTGGCCGTTCTCAGTACTGCAGCTCCTCACAGCTCTATACACCGTGTAGTGGCTGTTCTCAGTACTGCAGCTCCTCACAGCTCCATACACCGTGTAGTGGCTATGCTCAGTACTGCAGCTCCTCACAGCTCCATACCCTGTGTAGTGGCCATTCTCGGTACTGCAGCTCCTCACAGTTTCATACACCGTGTAGTGGCCGTTCTCAGTACTGCAGCTCCTCACAGCTCCATACACCATGTAGTGGCCGTTTTCAGTACTGCAGCTTCTCACAGCTCCATACACCGTGTAGTGGCCGTTCTCAGTACTGCAGCTCCTCACAGCTCCATACACAGTGTAGTGGCCGTTCTCAGTACTGCAGCTCCTCACAGCTCCATACACCGTGTAGTGGCCGTTCTCAGTACTGCAGCTCCTCACAGCTCCATACACCGTGTAGTGGCTATGCTCAGTACTGCAGCTCCCCACAGCTCCATACACCGTGTAGTGGCCATTCTCGGTACTGCAGCTCCTCACAGTTTCATACACCGTGTAGTGGCCGTTCTCAGTACTGCAGCTCCTCACAGCTTCATACACCGTGTAGTGGCCGTTCTCAGTACTGCAGCTCCTCACAGCTCCATACACCATGTAGTGGCCGTTTTCAGTACTGCAGCTTCTCACAGCTCCATACACCGTGTAGTGGCCGTTCTCAGTACTGCAGCTCCTCACAGCTCCATACACAGTGTAGTGGCCGTTCTCAGTAGTGCAGCTCCTCACAGCTCCATACCCCGTGTAGTGGCCGTTCTCAGTACTGCAGCTCCTCACAGCTCCGTACACCTTGTAGTGGCTGTTGTCAGTACTGCAGCTCCTCACAGCTCCATACACCGTGTAGTGGCCGCTCTCAGTACTGCAGCTCCTCACAGCTCCATACACCGTGTAGTGGCCGTTCTCAGTACTGCAGCTCCTCACAGCTCCATACACCGTGTAGTGGCCGTTCTCAGTACTGCAGCTCCTCACAGCTCCATACACAGTGTAGTGGCCGTTCTCAGTACTGCAGCTCCTCACAGCTCCATACCCCGTGTAGTGGCCGTTCTCTGTACTGCAGCTCTTCACAGCTCTGTACACCTTGTAGTGGCTGTTCTCAGTACTGCAGCTCCTCACAGCTCCATACACCGTGTATTGGCTGTTTTTATTACTGCAGCTCCTCACAGCTCCATACACCGTGTAGTGGCCATTCTCAGTACTGCAGCTCTTCACAGCTCCATACACCGTGTAGTGGCCGTTCTCAGTACTGCAGCTCCTCACAACTCCATACACCGTGTAGTGGCCGTTCTCAGTACTGCAGCACCTCACAGCTCTGTACACCGTGTAGTGGCCTTTCTCAGTACTGCAGCTCCTCACAGTTCCATACACCGCGTAGTGACCGTTCTCAGTACTGCAGCACCTCACAGCTCCATACACCGTGTAGTGGCCTTTCTCAGTACTGCAACTCCTCACAGCTCCATACACCGTGTAGTGGCCGTTCTCGGTACTGCAGCTCCTCACAGTTCCATACACCGCGTAGTGACCGTTCTCAGTCCTGCAGCTCCTCACAGCTCTGTACACCGTGTAGTGGCCATTCTCAGTACTGCAGCTCCATACACCGTGTAGTGGCCGTTCTCAATACTGCAGCTCCTGACAGCTCCACACACCGTATAGTGGCCGTTCTCAGTACTGCAGCTCCTCACAGTTCCATACACCGCGTAGTGACCGTTCTCAGTACTGCAGCTCCTCACAACTCCATACACCGTGTAGTGGCCGTTCTCAGTACTGCAGCTCCTCACAGCTCCATACACCGTGTAGTGGCCGTTCTCAGTACTGCAGCTCCCCACAGCTCCATACACCGTGTAGTGGCCGTTCTCAGTACTGCATCTCCTCACAGCTCCATACACCGTGTAGTGGCCATTCTCAGTACTGCAGCTCCTCACAGCTCCGTACACCGTGTAGTGGCCATTCTCAGTACTGCAGCTCCATACACCGTGTAGTGGCCGTTCTCAATACTGCAGCTCCTGACAGCTCCACACACCGTATAGTGGCCGTTCTCAGTACTGCAGCTCCTCACAGCTCCATACACAGTGTAGTGGCCGCTCTCAGTACTGCAGCTCCTCACAGCTCCATACACCGTGTAGTGGCCGTTCTCAGTACTGCAGCTCCTCACAGCTCCATACACCGTTTAGTGGCCGTTCTCAGTACTGCAGCTCCTCACAGCTCCGTACACCGTGTAGTGGCCGTTCTCGGTCCTGCAGCTCCTCACAGCTCCATACACCATGTAGTGGCCGTTCTCAGTACTGCAGCTCCCCACAGCTCCATACACCGTGTAGTGGCCGTTCTCAGTACTGCAGCTCCTCACAGCTCCATACACCGTGTAGTGGCCGTTCTCAGTCCTGCAGCTCCTCACAGCTCCATACACCGTGTAGTGGCCGTTCTCAGTACTGCAGCTCCTCACAGCTCTATACACCGTGTAGTGGCTGTTCTCAGTACTGCAGCTCCTCACCGCTCCATACACCGTGTAGTGGCCGTTCTCGGTACTGCAGCTCCTCACAGTTCCATACACCGTGTAGGAGCCGATCTCAGTACTGCAGCTCCTCACAGCTCCATACACCGTGTAGTGGCCGTTCTCAGTACTGCAGCTCCTCACAGCTTCATACACCGTGTAGTGGCCCTTCTCAGTACTGCAGCTCCTCACAGCTCCATACACCGTGTAGTGGCCGTTTTCAGTACTGCAGCTCCTCACAGCTCCATACACCGTGTAGTGGCCGTTTTCAGTACTGCAACTCCTCACAGCTCCGTACACCGTGTAGTGGCCGTTCTCAGTACTGCAGCTCCTCACAGCTCCATACACCGTGTAGTGGCCGTTTTCAGTACTGCAGCTCCTCACAGCTCCGTACACCGTGTAGTGGCCGTTCTCAGTACTGCAGCTTCTCACAGCTCCATACACCGTGTAGTGGCCGTTCTCAGTACTGCAGCTCCTCACAGCTCTATACACCGTGTAGTGGTCGTTCTCAGTACTGCAGCTCCTCACAGCTCCATACACCGTGTAGTGGCCGTTCTCAGTACTGCAGCTTTTCACAGCTCCATACACCGTGTAGTGGCCGCTCTCAGTACTGCAGCTCCTCACAGCTCCATACACCATGTAGTGGCCGTTCTCTGTACTGCAGCTCCTCACAGCTCCATACACCGTGTAGTGGCCGTTCTCAGTACTGCAGCTCCTCACAGCTCCATACACCGTGTAGTGGCCGCTCTCAGTACTGCAGCTCCTCACATCTCCATACACTGTGTAGTGGCGGTTCTCAGTACTGCAGCTTCTCACAGCTCCATACACCGTGTAGTGACCGTTCTCAGTACTGCAGCTCCTCACAGCTTCATACACCGTGTAGTGGCCGTTCTCAATACTGCAGCTCCTCACAGCTCCATACACCGTGTAGTGGCCGTTCTCAGTACTGCAGCTCCTCACAGCTCCATACACCGTGTAGTGGCCGTTCTCAGTACTGCAGCTCCTCACAGCTCCATACACCGTGTAGTGGCCGCTCTCAGTACTGCAGCTCCTCACATCTCCATACACTGTGTAGTGGTCGTTCTCAGTACTGCAGCTCCTCACAGCTCCATACACCGTGTAGTGGCCGTTCTCAGTACTGCAGCTCCTCACAGCTCCATACTCCGTGTAGTGGCCGTTCTCAGTACTGCAGCTCCTCACAGCTCCATACACCGTGTAGTGGCCGTTCTCAGTACTGCAGCTCCTCACAGCTCCATACACCGTGTAGTGGCCGCTCTCAGTACTGCAGCTCCTCACTGCTCCATACACCGTGTAGTGGCCGTTCTCAGTACTGCAGCTCCTCACAGTTCCATACACCGTGTAGTGGCCGTTCTCAGTACTGCAGCTCCTCACAGCTCCATACACCGTGTAGTGGCCGTTCTCGGTACTGCAGCTCCTCACAGCTCCATACACCGTGTAGTGACCGTTCTCAGTACTGCAGCTCCTCACAGTTCCATACACCTAGTAGTGGCCGCTGTCAGTACTGCAGCTCCTCACAGCTCCATACACCGTGTAGTGTCCGCTCTCAGTACTGCAGCTCCATACACCGTGTAGTGGCCGTTCTCGGTACTGCAGCTCCTCACAGCTCCATACACCGTGTAGTGGCCGTTCTCAGTACTGCAGCTCCTCACTGCTCCATACACCGTGTAGTGGCCGTTCTCAGTACTGCAGCTCCTCACAGCTCCATACACCGTGTAGTGGCCGCTCTCAGTACTGCAGCTCCTCACAGCTCCATACACCGTGTAGTGGCCGCTCTCAGTACTGCAGCTCCTCACATCTCCATACACCGTGTAGTGGCCGTTCTCAGTACTGCAGCTCCCCACAGCTCCATACACCGTGTAGTGGCCGTTCTCAGTACTGCAGCTCCTCACAGCTCCATACACCGGGTAGTGGCCGTTCTCAATACTGCAGCTCCTCACAGCTCCATACACCGTGTAGTGGCCGTTCTCAGTACTGCAGCTCCTCACAGCTCCATACACCGTGTAGTGGCCGCTCTCAGTACTGCAGCTCCTCACAGCTCCATACACCGTGTAGTTGCCGCTCTCATTACTGCAGCTCCTCACAGCTCCATACACCGTGTAGTGGCCATTCTCAGTACTGCAGCTCCTCACAGCTCCATACACCGTGTAGTGGCCGTTCTCAGTACTGCAGCTTCTCACAGCTCCATACACCGTGTAGTGGTAGTTCTCAGTACTGCAGCTCCTCACAGCCCCATACACCGTGTAGTGGCCGCTCTCATTACTGCAGCTCCTCACAGCTCCATACACCGTGTAGTGGCCGCTCTCAGTACTGCAGCTCCTCAGAGCTCCATGCACCGTGTAGTGGCTGTTCTCAGTACTGCAGCTCCTCACAGCTCCATACACCGTGTAGTGGCCGTTCTCAGTACTGCAGCTCCTCACAGCTCTATACACCGTGTAGTGGCCGTTCTCAGTACTGCAGCTCCTCACAGCTCCATACACCGTGTAGTGGCCGCTCTCAGTACTGCAGCTCCTCACAGCTCCATACACCGTGTAGTGGCCGTTCTCGGTACTGCAGCTCCTCACAGCTCTATACACCGTGTAGTGGCCCTTCTCGGTACTGCAGCTCCTCACAGCTCCATACACCGTGTAGTGGCCGTTCTCAGTACTGCAGCTCCTCACAGCTCCATACTCCGTGTAGTGGTCGTTCTCAGTACTGCAGCTCCTCACAGCTCCATACACCGTGTAGTGGCCGTTCTCAGTACTGCAGCTCCTCACAGCTCCATACACCGTGTAGTGGCCGTTCTCAGTACTGCAGCTCCTCACAGCTTCATACACCGTGTAGTGGCCGTTCTCAGTACTGCAGCTCCTCACAGTTCCATACACCGTGTAGTGGCCGCTCTCAGTACTGCAGCTCCTCACAGCTCCATACACCGTGTAGTGGCCGTTCTCAGTACTGCAGCTCCTCACAGTTCCATACACCGTGTAGTGGCCGCTCTCAGTACTGCAGCTCCTCACAGCTCCATACACCGTGTAGTGGTTGTTTTCAGTACTGCAGCTCCTCACAGCTCTATACACCGTGTAGTGGCCGTTCTCAGTACTGCAGCTCCTCACAGCTCCATACACCGTGTAGTGGCCGTTCTCAGTACTGCAGCTCCTCACAGCTCCATACACCGTGTAGTGGCCGTTCTCAGTACTGCAGCTCCTCACAGCTCCATACACCGTGTAGTGGCCGTTCTCAGTACTGCAGCTCCTCACAGCTCCAGACACCGTGTAGTGGCCGTTCTCAGTACTGTAGCTCCTCACAGCTCCATACACCGTGTAGTGGCCGTTCTCAGTACTGCAGCTCCTCACAGCTCCAGAAACCGTGTAGTGGCCGTTCTCAGTACTGTAGCTCGTCACAGCTCCATACACCGTGTAGTGGCTGTTCTCAGCACTGCAGCTCCTTACAGCTCCATACACCGTGTAGTGGCCGTTCTCAGTACTGCAGCTCCTCACAGCTCCATACACCGTGTAGTGGCCGTTCTCAGTACTGCAGCTCCTCACAGCTCCATACACCGTGTAGTGGCCGTTCTCAGTACTGCAGCTCCTCACAGCTTCATACACCGTGTAGTGGCCGTTCTCAGTACTGCAGCTCCTTACAGCTCCATACACCGTGTAGTGGCCGTTCTCAGTACTGCAGCTCCTTACAGCTCCATACACCGTGTAGTGGCCGTTCTCAGTACTGCAGCTCCTCACAGCTCCAGAAACCGTGTAGTGGCCGTTCTCAGTACTGTAGCTCGTCACAGCTCCATACACCGTGTAGTGGCCGTTCTCAGTACTGCAGCTCCTCACAGCTCCATACACCGTGTAGTGGCCGTTCTCAGTACTGCAGCTCCTCACAGCTCCATACACCGTGTAGTGGCCGTTCTCAGTACTGCAGCTCCTCACAGCTCCATACACCGTGTAGTGGCCGTTCTCAGTACTGCAGCTCCTCACAGCTTCATACACCGTGTAGTGGCCGCTCTCAGTACTGCAGCTCCTCACAGCTCCATACCCCGTGTAGTGGCCGTTCTCAGTACTGCAGCTCCATACACCGTGTAGTGGCCGTTCTCGGTACTGCAGCTCCATACACCGTGCAGTGGCCGTTCTCGGTACTACAGCTCCATACACCATGTAGTGGCCGTTCTCGGTACTGCAGCTCCATACACCGTGTAGTGGCCGTTCTCGGTACTGCAGCTCCATACACCGTGTAGTGGCCGTTCTCGGTACTGCAGCTCCATACACCGTGCAGTGGCCGTTCTCGGTACTACAGCTCCATACACCATGTAGTGGCCGTTCTCGGTACTGCAGCTCCATACACCGTGTAGTGGCCGTTCTCGGTACTGCAGCTCCATACACCGTGTAGTGGCCGCTCTCAGTACTGCTGCTTAGCTGCTATTGAAGTGACTATGATCTGAGCTGCGGTCCCGGACATGGCCACCACACGGTGTACAGGGCAGAGCCCCAAGACCTCAGAGCTGCTGCTCATGGAGGGGGCTGGTTATCGGACCCCCGATGATGAGCTGATGATCGGTTATTAATGTAATAGTGGCAGGAGAATCTCACTCTGCACATGAGATGAGATGAGATGAGATCCTTGTCTGCTCTTTCTCCAGACGCAGCGCCCCCTGCTGCTTGAGGTTCTGTCTGGTATTGCAGCTGTGTCTTTCACCTGAACACCAATTACATGGACCGATTCCTATGATCCAGTATGACCTCCTATGTAACGTAGGCCGAGACTTGTCTGTGACCCCCGGCACGGCCCCAGATGGCCGGATATTGTGCGCTGTACTCTGCTTGCAGTCAGTGAATATTTCCAGCACTTGTCGCCTGGTGTCCGTCATCTGCTGAGTGCTTTGTTTACATTTGCGCAGCGTCCGGCGCGGTTTGTTATTGTTCCACGTCTGCTGCTCTCAGTTTATTATTGGTGTCACAGGATTTACATGAAATGGTGCAGAGAAAGAACAGAGCAACAGCAACGACGGCGCGGACTGCTGTGACGGTGCTGGGACTGCGCGGACTGCTGTGACGGTGCTGGGACTGCGCGGACTGCTGTGACGGTGCTGGGACTGCTGTGACGGTGCTGGGACTGCGCGGACTGCTGTGACGGTGCTGGGACTGCTGTGATGGTGCTGGGACTGCGCGGACTGCTGTGACGGTGCTGGGACTGCTGTGATGGTGCTGGGACTGCGCGGACTGCTGTGACGGTGCTGGGACTGCGCGGACTGCTGTGACGGTGCTGGGACTGCTGTGACGGTGCTGGGACTGCTGTGACGGTGCTGGGACTGCGCGGACTGCTGTGACGGTGCTGGGACTGCTGTGATGGTGCTGGGACTGCGCGGACTGCTGTGACGGTGCTGGGACTGCGCGGACTGCTGTGACGGTGCTGGGACTGCGCGGACTGCTGTGACGGTGCTGGGACTGCGCGGACTGCTGTGACGGTGCTGGGACTGCGCGGACTGCTGTGACGGTGCTGGGACTGCGCGGACTGCTGTGACGGTGCTGGGACTGCGCGGACTGCTGTGATGGTGCTATGACTGCTCGGATGGTGCTGTGACGGTGCTGGGATTGCGCGGACTGCTGTGATAGTGCTGGGACTGCGCGGACTGCTGTGATGGTGCTGGGACTGCGCAGACTGCTGTGACGGTGCTGGGACTGCGCAGACTGCTGTGACGGTGCTGGGACTGCGCAGACTGCTGTGATGGTGCTGGGACTGCGCAGACTGCTGTGACGGTGCTGGGACTGCGCAGACTGCTGTGACGGTGCTGGGACTGCGCAGACTGCTGTGACGGTGCTGGGACTGCGCAGACTGCTGTGATGGTGCTGGGACTGCGCAGACTGCTGTGATGCTGCTGGGACTGCACAGACTGCTGTGATGCTGCTGGGACTGCGCAGACTGCTGTGATGGTGCTGGGACTGCGCGGACTGCTGTGATGGTGCTGGGACTGCGCGGACTGCTGTGATGGTGCTGGGACTGCGCGGACTGCTGTGATGGTGCTGGGACTGCGCAGACTGCTTTGATGGATGCTGGGACTGCACGGATTGCTGTGATGGTGCTGGGACTGCGCGGACTGCTGTGATAGTGCTGGGACTGCGCGGACTGCTGTGATGGTGCTGGGACTGCGCGGACTGCGCGGACTGCTGGGACGGTGCTGGGACTGCGCGGACTGCTGGGATGGTGCTGTGACTGCTCGGATGGTGCTGTGATGGTGCTGGGACTGCGCGGACTGCTGTGATAGTGCTGGGACTGCGCGGACTGCTGTGATGGTGCTGGGACTGCGCGGACTGCTGGGACTGCGCGGACTGCTGGGACGGTGCTGGGACTGCGCGGACTGCTGTGATGGTGCTGTGACTGCTCGGATGGTGCTGTGATGGTGCTGGGACTGCGCGGATTGCTGTGATGGATGCTGGAACTGCGCGGATTGCTGTGATGGTGCTGGGACTGCGCAGACTGCTGTGATGGATGCTGGAACTGCGCGGATTGCTGTGATGGTGCTGGGACTGCGCGGACTGCTGTGACGGTGCTGGGACTGCGCGGACTGCTGTGATAGTGCTGGGACTGCGCGGACTGCTGTGATGGTGCTGTGACTGCTCGGATGGTGCTGTGATAGTGCTGGGACTGCGCAGACTGCTGTGACGGTGCTGGGACTGCGCGGACTGCTGTGACGGTGCTGGGACTGCGCAGACTGCTGTGACGGTGCTGGGACTGCGCAGACTGCTGTGACGGTGCTGGGACTGCGCAGACTGCTGTGACGGTGCTGGGACTGCGCAGACTGCTGTGACGGTGCTGGGACTGCGCGGACTGCTGTGATGGTGTTGGGACTGCGCAGACTGCTGTGATGGTGCTGGGACTGCGCGGACTGCTGTGATGGTGCTGGGACTGCGCAGACTGCTGTGATGGATGCTGGGACTGCGCGGAATGCTGTGATGGTGCTGGGACTGCGCGGACTGCTGTGACGGTGCTGGGACTGCGCGGATTGCTGTGATAGTGCTGGGACTGCGCGGACTGCTGTGATGGTGCTGGGACTGCGCGGACTGCTGTGATGGTGCTGGGACTGCGCGGACTGCTGTGATGGTGCTGGGACTGCGCGGACTGCTGTGATGGTGCTGGGACTGCGCGGACTGCTGTGATGGTGCTGGGACTGCGTGGACTGCTGTGACGGTGCTGGGACTGCGCGGACTGCTGTGACGGTGCTGGGACTGCGCGGACTGCTGTGATAGTGCTGGGACTGCGCGGACTGCTGTGATGGTGCTGGGACTGCTGTGATGGTGCTGGGACTGCGCGGACTGCTGTGATGGTGCTGGGACTGCGTGGACTGCTGTGACGGTGCTGGGACTGCGCGGACTGCTGTGACGGTGCTGGGACTGCGCGGACTGCTGTGACGGTGCTGGGACTGTGCGGACTGCTGTGATGGTGCTGGGACTGCGTGGACTGCTGTGATGGTGTTGGGACTGCGCAGACTGCTGTGATGGTGCTGGGACTGCGCGGACTGCTGTGATGGTGCTGGGACTGCGCAGACTGCTGTGATGGATGCTGGGACTGCGCGGAATGCTGTGATGGTGCTGGGACTGCGCGGACTGCTGTGACGGTGCTGGGACTGCGCGGATTGCTGTGATAGTGCTGGGACTGCGCGGACTGCTGTGATGGTGCTGGGACTGCGCGGACTGCTGTGATGGTGCTGGGACTGCGCGGACTGCTGTGATGGTGCTGGGACTGCGCGGACTGCTGTGATGGTGCTGGGACTGCGCGGACTGCTGTGATGGTGCTGGGACTGCGTGGACTGCTGTGACGGTGCTGGGACTGCGCGGACTGCTGTGACGGTGCTGTGACTGCTCGGATGGTGCTGTGATGGTGCTGGGACTGCGCGGACTGCTGTGATAGTGCTGGGACTGCGCGGACTGCTGTGATGGTGCTGGGACTGCGCGGACTGCTGGGACTGCGCGGACTGCTGTGACGGTGCTGGGACTGCGCGGACTGCTGTGATGGTGCTGTGACTGCTCGGATGGTGCTGTGATGGTGCTGGGACTGCGCGGATTGCTGTGATGGTGCTGGGACTGCGCAGACTGCTATGACGTTGCTGGGACTGCGCGGACTGCTGTGACGGTGCTGGGACTGCGCGGACTGCTGTGACGGTGCTGGGACTGCGCAGACTGCTGTGACGGTGCTGGGACTGCGCAGACTGCTGTGACGGTGCTGGGACTGCGCAGACTGCTGTGATGGTGCTGGGACTGCGCAGACTGCTGTGACGGTGCTGGGACTGCGCAGACTGCTGTGACGGTGCTGGGACTGCGCAGACTGCTGTGATGGTGCTGGGACTGCGCGGACTGCTGTGATGGTGTTGGGACTGCGCAGACTGCTGTGATGGTGCTGGGACTGCGCGGACTGCTGTGATGGTGCTGGGACTGCGCAGACTGCTGTGATGGATGCTGGGACTGCGCGGATTGCTGTGATGGTGCTGGGACTGCGCGGACTGCTGTGACGGTGCTGGGACTGCGCGGATTGCTGTGACGGTGCTGGGACTGTGCGGACTGCTGTGATGGTGCTGGGACTGCGCGGACTGCTGTGATAGTGCTGGGACTGCGCGGACTGCTGTGATGGTGCTGGGACTGCTGTGATGGTGCTGGGACTGCGCGGACTGCTGTGATGGTGCTGGGACTGCGTGGACTGCTGTGACGGTGCTGGGACTGCGCGGACTGCTGTGACGGTGCTGGGACTGCGCGGACTGCTGTGACGGTGCTGGGACTGTGCGGACTGCTGTGATGGTGCTGGGACTGCGCGGACTGCTGTGATGGTGCTGGGACTGCGCGGACTGCTGTGATGGTGCTGGGACTGCGCGGACTGCTGTGATGGTGCTGGGACTGCGCGGACTGCTGTGATGGTGCTGGGACTGCGTGGACTGCTGTGACGGTGCTGGGACTGCGCGGACTGCTGTGACGGTGCTGGGACTGCGCGGACTGCTGTGACGGTGCTGGGACTGCGCGGACTGCTGTGACGGTGCTGGGACTGCTCTGATGATGCTGTAAATGCTGTGATGGTGCTGTGACCGCTCGGATCGTGCTGTGTCCTCTTGGATGGTGCTGTGACTGCTGTGATGGTTCTGGGACTGCTCTGATGATACTGTAAATGCTGTGATGGTGCTGTGACCGCTCGGATGGTGCTGTGACCGCTCGGATGGTGCTGTGATGTTGCTGTGACTGCTCGGATGGTGCTGTGACCTCTCGGATGGTGCTGTGACCGCTCGGATGGTGCTGTGATGGTGCTGTGACTGCTCGGATGGTGCTGTGACCGCTCGGATGGTGCTGTGATGGTGCTGTGACTGCTCGGATGGTGCTGTGACTGCGCGGACTGCTGTGATAGTGCTGGGACTGCTCTGATGATGCTGTAAATGCTGTGATGGTGCTGTGACCTCTCGGATGGTGCTGTGACTGCTGTGATGGTGCTGTGACCGCTGTGATGGTGCTGTGACCGCTCGGATGGTGCTGTGACCGCTGTGATGGTGCTGTGACTGCTGTGATGGTGCTGTGACCTCTCGGATGGTGCTGTGACCGCTCGGATGGTGCTGTGACCGCTCGGATGGTGCTGTGACCGCTCGGATGGTGCTGTGACCTCTCGGATGGTGCTGTGACCGCTCGGATGGTGCTGTGATGGTGCTGTGACCGCTCGGATGCTGCTGTGACCGCTCGGATGGTGCTGTGATGGTGCTGTGATGGTGCTGTGACTGCTGTGATGGTGCTGTGACCTCTGTGATGGTGCTGTGACCTCTGTGATGGTGCTGTGACCTCTCGGATGGTGCTGTGACCTCTGTGATGGTGCTGTGACCTCTGTGATGGTGCTGTGACCTCTGTGATGGTGCTGTGACCTCTGTGATGGTGCTGTGACCTCTGTGATGGTGCTGGGACCTCTGTGATGGTGCTGTGACCTCTGTGATGGTGCTGTGACCTCTGTGATGGTGCTGTGACCTCTCGGATGGTGCTGGGACCTCTGTGATGGTGCTGTGACCTCTGTGATGGTGCTGTGACCTCTGTGATGGTGCTGTGACCTCTGTGATGGTGCTGTGACCTCTCGGATGGTGCTGTGACCTCTCGGATGGTGCTGTGACCTCTCGGATGGTGCTGTGATGGTGCTGTGACCGCTCGGATGGTGCTGTGACCGCTCGGATGGTGCTGTGATGGTGCTGTTACTGCTGTGATGGTGCTGTGACCTCTCGGATGGTGCTGTGATGGTGCTGTGACCGCTTGGATGGTGCTGTGACCGCTTGGATGGTGCTGTGACGGCGCTGTGACTGCGCGAACTGCTGTGATGGTGCTGTGATGGTGCTGTGACCGCTCAGATGGTGCTGTGACGGCGCTGTGACTGCGCGAACTGCTGTGATGGTGCTGTGACTGCGCGAACTGCTGTGATGGTGCTGACTGCTCTCTCTGTGCCCCTGTCCGGTCTCTGTCTCTGGTCTCTGTACTCCGGTCCGGTCTCTGGTTCCGGTCTCTATACTCTGGTCCGGTCTCTGGCTCCGGTCTCTGTACTCCGGTCCGGTCTCTGGCTCCGGTCTCTGTGCCCCGGTCCGGTCTCTGGCTCTGGTTTCTGTGCCCCGGTCCGGTCTCTGGCTCCGGTTTCTGTGCCCCGGTCCGGTCTCTGGCTCCGGTCTCTATACTCCGGTCCGGTCTCTGGCTCCGGTCTCTGTACTCCGGTCCGGTCTCTGGCTCCGGTCTCTGTGCCCCGGTCCGGTCTCTGGCTCCGGTCTCTGTACTCCGGTCCGGTCTCTGGCTCCGGTCTCTGTACTCCGGTCCGGTCTCTGGCTCCGGTCTCTGTACTCCGGTCCGGTCTCTGGTTCCGGTCTCTATACTCTGGTCCGGTCTCTGGCTCCGGTCTCTGTACTCCGGTCCGGTCTCTGGCTCCGGTCTCTGGCTCCGGTCTCTGTGCCCCGGTCAGTCTCTGGTTCCGGTCTCTGGCTCCGGTCCGGTCTCTGGCTCTGGTCTCTGTACTCCGGTCCGGTCTCTGGCTCTGGTCTCTGTACTCTGGTCCGGTCTCTGGCCCCGGTCTCTGTGCTCCAGTCCGGTCTCTGTGCTCCGGTCTGGTCTTTGGCCCCGGTCTCTGGCTCCGGTCTCTGTACTCCGGTCCGGTCTCTGTACTCTGGTCCGGTCTCTGGCTCCGGTCTCTGTGCCCCGGTCCGGTCTCTGGTTCCGGTCTCTGTACTCCAGTCCGGTCTCTGGCTCCGGTCTCTGTGCCCCGGTCTAGTCTCTGGTTCCGGTCTCTGTACTCCGGTCCGGTCTCTGTACTCCGGTCCGGTCTCTGGCTTTGGTCTCTGTACTCTGGTCCGGTCTCTGGCCCCGGTCTCTGTGCTCCGGTCCGGTCTTTGGCCCCGGTCTCTGGTTCCGGTCTCTGTACTCCGGTCCGGTCTCTGGCTCCGGTCTCTGGCTCCAGTCTCTGTACTCCGGTCCGGTCTCTATACTCTGGCTCCGGTCTCTGGCTCCGGTCTCTGGCTCCGGTCTCTGGCTCCCGTCTCTGTACTCCGGTCCGGTCTCTGTACTCCGGTCTGGTCTCTGGTTCCGGTCTCTATACTCTGGTCCGGTCTCTGGCTCCGGTCTCTGTACTCCGGTCCGGTCTCTGGCTCCGGTCTCTGTACTCCGGTCCGGTCTCTGGCTCCGGTCTCTGGCTCCAGTCTCTGTACTCCGGTCTGGTCTCTGGCTCCGGTCTCTGTACTCCGGTCCGGTCTCTGGCTCCGGTCTCTGGCTCCGGTCTCTGTGCCCCGGTCAGTCTCTGGTTCCGGTCTCTGGCTCCGGTCCGGTCTCTGGCTCTGGTCTCTGTACTCCGGTCCGGTCTCTGGCTCTGGTCTCTGTACTCTGGTCCGGTCTCTGGCCCCGGTCTCTGTGCTCCGGTCCGGTCTCTGTGCTCCGGTCTGGTCTTTGGCCCCGGTCTCTGGCTCCGGTCTCTGTACTCCGGTCCGGTCTCTGTACTCCGGTCCGGTCTCTGTACTCTGGTCCGGTCTCTGGCTCCGGTCTCTGTGCCCCGGACCGGTCTCTGGTTCCGGTCTCTGTACTCCGGTCTGGTCTCTGGCTCAGGTCTCTGTGCCCCGGTCCGGTCTCTGGCTCCGGTCTCTGTACTCCGGTCCGGTCTCTGTACTCCGGTCCGGTCTCTGGCTCCGGTCTCTGTGCCCCGGTCTAGTCTCTGGCTCCGGTCCGGTCTCTGGCTCCGGTCTCTATACTCCGGTCCGGTCTCTGTACTCCGGTCCAGTCTCTGGCTCCGGTCTCTGTGCCCCGGTCCGGTCTCTGTGCCCCGGTCCGGTCTCTGGCTCCGGTCTCTGTACTCCGGTCCGGTCTCTGGCTCCGGTCTCTGTACTCCGGTCCGGTCTCTGGCTCCGGTCTCTGTGCCCCGGTCCGGTCTCTGGTTCCGGTCTCTATACTCCGGTCCGGTCTCTGGCTCCGGTCTCTGTGCCCCGGTCCGGTCTCTGGCTCCGGTCTCTGTACTCCGGTCCGGTCTCTGTGCCCCGGTCCGGTCTCTGGCTCCGGTCCGGTCTCTGGCTCTGGTCTCTGTGCCCCGGTCCGGTCTCTGGCTCCGGTCTCTGTGCCCCGGTCCGGTCTCTGGTTCCGGTCTCTATACTCCGGTCCGGTCTCTGGCTCCGGTCTCTGTGCCCCGGTCCGGTCTCTGTGCCCCGGTCTAGTCTCTGGCTCCGGTCCGGTCTCTGGCTCTGGTCTCTGTGCCCCGGTCCGGTCTCTGTGCCCCGGTCTAGTCTCTGGCTCCGGTCCGGTCTCTGGCTCTGGTCTCTGTGCCCCGGTCCGGTCTCTGGCTCCGGTCTCTGTGCCCCGGTCCGGTCTCTGGCTCCGGTCTCTGTGCCCCGGTCCGGTCTCTGGCTCCGGTCTCTGTACTCCGGTCCGGTCTCTGGCTCCGGTCTCTGTACTCCGGTCCGGTCTCTGGCTCCGGTCCGGTCTCTGGCTCTGGTCTCTGTGCCCCGGTCTAGTCTCTGGCTCCGGTCCGGTCTGGCTCTGGTCTCTGGCTCCGGTCTCTGTACTCCGGTCCGGTCTCTGGCTCCGGTCTCTGTACTCCGGTCCGGTCTCTGGCTCCGGTCTCTGTGCCCCGGTCCGGTCTCTGGCTCCGGTCTCTGTGCCCCGGTCCGGTCTCTGGCTCCGGTCCGGTCTCTGGCTCCGGTCTCTGTGCCCCGGTCCGGTCTCTGGTTCCGGTCTCTATACTCCGGTCCGGTCTCTGGCTCCGGTCTCTGTGCCCCGGTCCGGTCTCTGTGCCCCGGTCTAGTCTCTGGCTCCGGTCCGGTCTCTGGCTCTGGTCTCTGTGCCCCGGTCCGGTCTCTGTGCCCCGGTCTAGTCTCTGGCTCCGTTCCGGTCTCTGGCTCTGGTCTCTGTGCCCCGGTCCGGTCTCTGGCTCCGGTCTCTGTACTCCGGTCCGGTCTCTGGCTCCGGTCTCTGTGCCCCGGTCCGGTCTCTGGCTCCGGTCTCTGGCTCCGGTCTCTGTACTCCGGTCCGGTCTCTGGCTCCGGTCTCTGTACTCCGGTCCGGTCTCTGGCTCCGGTCCGGTCTCTGGCTCTGGTCTCTGTGCCCCGGTCTAGTCTCTGGCTCCGGTCCGGTCTCTGGATCTGGTCTCTGGCTCCGGTCTCTGTACTCCGGTCCGGTCTCTGGCTCCGGTCTCTGTGCCCCGGTCTAGTCTCTGGCTCCGGTCCGGTCTCTGGATCTGGTCTCTGGCTCCGGTCTCTGTACTCCGGTCCGGTCTCTGGCTCCGGTCTCTGTACTCCGGTCCGGTCTCTGGCTCCGGTCTCTGTGCCCCGGTCCGGTCTCTGGCTCCGGTCTCTGTGCCCCGGTCCGGTCTCTGGCTCCGGTCTCTGTACTCCGGTCCGGTCTCTGGCTCCGATCTCTGTACTCCGGTCCGGTCTCTGGCTCCGGTCTCTGTACTCTGGCTCCGGTCTCTGTACTCTGGCTCCGGTCTCTGGCTCCGGTCTCTGTACTCCGGTCTCTGTACTCCGGTCCGGTCTCTGGTTCCGGTCTCTGTACTCCGGTCCGGTCTCTGGCTCCGGTCTCTGTACTCCGGTCCGGTCTCTGGCTCCGGTCTCTATACTCCGGTCCGGTCTCTGGCTCCGGTCTCTGTACTCCGGTCCGGTCTCTGGCTCCGGTCTCTGTACTCCGGTCCGGTCTCTGGTTCCGGTCTCTGTACTCCGGTCCAGTCTCTGGCTCCGGTCTCTGTACTCCGGTCCGGTCTCTATACTCCGCTCCGGTCTCTGGCTCCGGTCTCTGTACTCCGGTCCGGTCTCTGGCTCCGGTCTCTGTACTCCGGTCCGGTCTCTGGTTCCGGTCTCTGTACTCCGGTCTGGTCTCTGGCTCCGGTCTCTGTACTCCGGTCCGGTCTCTGGCTCCGGTCTCTGTGCCCCGGTCTAGTCTCTGGCTCTGGTCCGGTCTCTGGCTCCGGTCTCTGTGGCCCGGTCCGGTCTCTGTACTCCAGTCCGGTCTCTGTACTCCGGTCCGGTCTCTGTACTCCGGTCCGGTCTCTGGCTCCGGTCTCTGTACTCCGGTCCGGTCTCTGGCTCCGGTCTCTGTACTCCGGTCCGGTCTCTGGCTCCGGTCCGGTCTCTGGCTCTGGTCTCTGTGCCCCGGTCTAGTCTCTGGCTCCGGTCCGGTCTCTGGCTCTGGTCTCTGGCTCCGGTCTCTGTACTCCGGTCCAGTCTCTGGCTCCGGTCTCTGTGCCCCGGTCCGGTCTCTGGCTCTGGTTTCTGTGCCCCGGTCCGGTCTCTGGCTCCGGTTTCTGTGCCCCGGTCCGGTCTCTGGCTCCGGTCTCTATACTCCGGTCCGGTCTCTATACTCCGGTCCGGTCTCTATACTCCGGTCTCTGTACTCCGGTCCGGTCTCTGGCTCCGGTCTCTGTACTCCGGTCCGGTCTCTGGCTCCGGTCTCTGTACTCCGGTCCGGTCTCTGGCTCCGGTCTCTGTACTCCGGTCCGGTCTCTGGCTCCGGTCTCTGTACTCCGGTCCGGTCTCTGGCTCTGGTCTCTGTGCCCCGGTCCGGTCTCTGGCTCCGGTCTCTGTGCCCCGGTCCGGTCTCTGGCTCCGGTCTCTATACTCCGGTCCGGTCTCTGGCTCTGGTCTCTGTACTCCGGTCCGGTCTCTGGCTCCGGTCTCTGTACTCCGGTCCGGTCTCTGGCTCCGGTCTCTGTACTCCGGTCCGGTCTCTGGCTCCGGTCTCTATACTCCGGTCCGGTCTCTGGCTCCGGTCTCTGTACTCCGGTCCGGTCTCTGGCTCCGGTCTCTGTACTCCGGTCCGGTCTCTGGCTCTGGTCTCTGTACTCCGGTCCGGTCTCTGGCTCTGGTCTCTGTACTCCGGTCCGGTCACTGGTCTCTGTACTCCGGTCTCTGTACTTCGGTCCGGTCTCTGGCTCCGGTCTCTGTACTCCGGTCCGGTCTCTGGCTCCAGTCTCTGTAGTCCGGTCTCTGTACTCCGGTCCGGTCTCTGGTTCCGGTTTCTATACTCCGGTCCGGTCTCTGTACTCCGGTCCGGTCTCTGGTTCTGGTCTCTATACTCCGGTCCGGTCTCTGTGCCCCGGTCTAGTCTCTGGCTCCGGTCCGGTCTCTGGCTCCGGTCTCTATACTCCGGTCCGGTCTCTGGTTCCGGTCTCTGGCTCCGGTCTCTATACTCCGGTCCGGTCTCTGGTTCCGGTCTCTGGCTCCGGTCTCTATACTCCGGTCCGGTCTCTGGTTCCGGTCTCTGTACTCCGGTCCGGTCTCTGGCTCCGGTCTCTGTGCCCCGGTCCGGTCTCTGGCTCCGGTCTCTGTGCCCCGGTCCGGTCTCTGGCTCCGGTCTCTGGCTCCGGTATCTGGCTCCGGTCCGGTCTCTGTGCCCCGGTCCGGTCTCTGGCTCCGGTCTCTATACTCCGGTCCGGTCTCTGGCTCCGGTCTCTATACTCCGGTCCGGTCTCTGGCTCCGGTCTCTATACTCCGGTCCGGTCTCTGGCTCCGGTCTCTGTACTCCGGTCCGGTCTCTGGCTCCGGTCTCTGTACTCCGGTCCGGTCTCTGTGCTCTGGTCCGGTCTCTGTACTCTGGTCCGGTCTCTGGTTCCGGTTTCTGTACTCCGGTCCGGTCTCTGGTTCTGGTCTCTATACTCCGGTCCGGTCTCTGTGCCCCGGTCTAGTCTCTGGCTCCGGTCCGGTCTCTGGCTCCGGTCTCTATACTCCGGTCCGGTCTCTGGTTCCGGTCTCTGGCTCCGGTCTCTATACTCCGGTCCGGTCTCTGGCTCCGGTCTCTGGTTCCGGTCTCTGGCTCCGGTCTCTATACTCCGGTCCGGTCTCTGGTTCCGGTCTCTGTACTCCGGTCTCTGGCTCCGGTCTCTGTGCCCCGGTCCGGTCTCTGGCTCCGGTCTCTGGCTCCAGTCCGGTCTCTGTGCCCCGGTCCGGTCTCTGGCTCCGGTCTCTGTGCCCCGGTCCGGTCTCTGGCTCCGGTCTCTGTACTCCGGTCCGGTCTCTGGCTCCGGTCTCTGCACTCCGGTCCGGTCTCTGGCTCCGGTCTCTGTACTCCGGTCCGGTCTCTGGCTCCGGTCTCTGTGCCCCGGTCCGGTCTCTGGTTCCGGTCTCTATACTCCGGTCCGGTCTCTGGCTCCGGTCTCTGTGCCCCGGTCCGGTCTCTGTGCCCCGGTCTAGTCTCTGGCTCCGGTCCGGTCTCTGGCTCTGGTCTCTGTGCCCCGGTCCGGTCTCTGTGCCCCGGTCTAGTCTCTGGCTCCGGTCCGGTCTCTGGCTCTGGTCTCTGTGCCCCGGTCCGGTCTCTGGCTCCGGTCTCTGTACTCCGGTCCGGTCTCTGGCTCCGGTCTCTGTACTCCGGTCCGGTCTCTGGTTCCGGTCTCTGTACTCCGGTCCGGTCTCTGGCTCTGGTCTCTGTACTCCGGTCCGGTCTCTGGCTCCGGTCTCTGTGCCCCGGTCTAGTCTCTGGTTCCGGTCTCTGTACTCCGGTTCGGTCTCTGGCTCTGGTCTCTGTACTCCGGTCCGGTCTCTGGCTCCGGTCTCTGTACTCCGGTCCGGTCTCTGGCTCCGGTCTCTGTACTCCGGTCCGGTCTCTGGCTCTGGTCTCTGTACTCCGGTCCGGTCACTGGTCTCTGTACTCCGGTCCGGTCTCTGGCTCCGGTCTCTGTACTCCGGTCCGGTCTCTGGCTCTGGTCTCTGTACTCCGGTCCGGTCTCTGGCTCTGGTCTCTGTACTCCGGTCCGGTCTCTGGCTCCGGTCTCTGTACTCCGGTCCGGTCTCTGGCTCCGGTCTCTGTACTCCGGTCCGGTCTCTGGCTCCGGTCTCTGTGCCCCGGTCTAGTCTCTGGTTCCGGTCTCTGTACTCCGGTTCGGTCTCTGGCTCTGGTCTCTGTACTCCCGTCCGGTCTCTGGCTCCGGTCTCTATACTCCGGTCCGGTCTCTGGCTCCGGTCTCTGTACTCCGGTCCGGTCTCTGGCTCCGGTCTCTGTACTCCGGTCCGGTCTCTGGCTCTGGTCTGTGTACTCCGGTCCGGTCTCTTGCTCTGGTCTCTGTACTCCGGTCCGGTCACTGGTCTCTGTACTCCGGTCCGGTCTCTGGCTCCGGTCTCTGTACTCCGGTCCGGTCTCTGGCTCTGGTCTCTGTACTCCGGTCCGGTCTCTGGCTCTGGTCTCTGTACTCCGGTCCGGTCTCTGGCTCCGGTCTCTGTACTCCGGTCCGGTCTCTGGCTCCGGTCTCTGTGCCCCGGTCTAGTCTCTGGTTCCGGTCTCTGTACTCCGGTTCGGTCTCTGGCTCTGGTCTCTGTACTCCGGTCCGGTCTCTGGCTCCGGTCTTTGTACTCCGGTCCGGTCTCTGGCTCCGGTCTCTGTACTCCGGTCCGGTCTCTGGCTCCGGTCTCTGTGCTCCGGTCCGGTCTCTGTACTCCGGTCCGGTGTCTGGTTCCGGTTTCTATACTCCGGTCCGGTCTCTGTACTCCGGTCCGGTCTCTGGTTCTAGTCTCTATACTCTGGTCCGGTCTCTGTGCCCCGGTCTAGTCTCTGGCTCCGGTCCGGTCTCTGGCTCCGGTCTCTATACTCCGATCCGGTCTCTGGTTCCGGTCTCTGGCTCCGGTCTCTATACTCCGGTCCGGTCTCTGGTTCCGGTCTCTGGCTCCGGTCTCTATACTCCGGTCCGGTCTCTGGTTCCGGTCTCTGTACTCCGGTCCGGTCTCTGGCTCCGGTCTCTGTGCCCCGGTCCGGTCTCTGGCTCCGGTCTCTGGCTCCGGTCTCTGGCTCCGGTCCGGTCTCTGTGCCCCGGTCCGGTCTCTGGCTCCGGTCTCTATACTCCGGTCCGGTCTCTGGCTCCGGTCTCTATACTCCGGTCCGGTCTCTGGCTCCGGTCTCTGTACTCCGGTCCGGTCTCTGGCTCCGGTCTCTGTACTCCGGTCCGGTCTCTGGCTCCGGTCTCTGTGCTCCGGTCCGGTCTCTGTACTCCGGTGCGGTCTCTGGTTCCGGTTTCTATACTCCGGTCCGGTCTCTGTACTCCGGTCCGGTCTCTGGTTCTGGTCTCTATACTCCGGTCCGGTCTCTGTGCCCCGGTCTAGTCTCTGGCTCCGGTCCGATCTCTGGCTCCGGTCTCTATACTCCGGTCCGGTCTCTGGCTCCGGTCTCTGGCTCCGGTCTCTGGCTCCGGTCTCTGTGCCCCGGTCCGGTCTCTGGCTCCGGTCTCTGGCTCCGGTCTCTGGCTCCGGTCTCTGTGCCCCGGTCCGGTCTCTGGCTCCGGTCTCTATACTCCGGTCCGGTCTCTGGCTCCGGTCCGGTCTCTGGCTCCGGTCTCTATACTCCGGTCCGGTCTCTGGCTCCGGTCTCTATACTCCGGTCCGGTCTCTGGCTCCGGTCTCTATACTCCGATCCGGTCTCTGGCTCCGGTCTCTGTACTCCGGTCCGGTCTCTAGCTCCGGTCTCTGGCTCCGGTCTCTGTACTCCGGTCCAGTCTCTGGCTCCGGTCTCTGTACTCCGGTCCAGTCTCTGGCTCCGGTCTCTGTACTCCGGTCCGGTCTCTGGCTCCGGTCTCTATACTCCGGTCCGGTCTCTGTACTCCGGTCCGGTCTCTGGCTCCGGTCTCTATACTCCGGTCCGGTCTCTGGCTCCGGTCTCTGTACTCCGGTCCGGTCTCTGTACTCCGGTCCGGTCTCTGTACTCCGGTCCGGTCTCTGGCTCCGGTCTCTGTGCCCCGGTCCGGTCTCTGGCTCCGGTCTCTGTACTCCGGTCCGGTCTCTGTACTCCGGTCCGGTCTCTGTACTCCGGTCCGAACTCTGGCTCCGGTCTCTGTGCCCCGGTCCGGTCTCTGGCTCCGGTCTCTGTACTCCGGTCCGGTCTCTGTACTCCGGTCCGGTCTCTGTACTCCGGTCCGGTCTCTGGCTCCGGTCTCTATACTCCGGTCCGGTCTCTGGCTCCGGTCTCTGTACTCCGGTCCGGTCTCTGGCTCCGGTCTCTGGCTTCGGTCCAGTCTCTATACTCCGGTCCGGTCTCTGTACTCCGGTCCGGTCTCTGGCTCCGGTCTCTGTACTCCGGTCCGGTCTCTGGCTCCGGTCTCTGTGCCCCGGTCCGGTCTCTGGCTCCGGTCTCTGTACTCCGGTCCGGTCTCTGTACTCCGGTCCGGTCTCTGTACTCCGGTCCGGTCTCTGGCTCCGGTCTCTGTACTCCGGTCCGGTCTCTGGCTCCGGTCTCTGTACTCCGGTCCGGTCTCTGGCTCCGGTCTCTGTGCTCCGGTCCGGTCTCTGTACTCCGGTCCGGTGTCTGGTTCCGGTTTCTATACTCCGGTCCGGTCTCTGTACTCCGGTCCGGTCTCTGGTTCTGGTCTCTATACTCTGGTCCGGTCTCTGTGCCCCGGTCTAGTCTCTGGCTCCGGTCCGGTCTCTGGCTCCGGTCTCTATACTCCGATCCGGTCTCTGGTTCCGGTCTCTGGCTCCGGTCTCTATACTCCGGTCCGGTCTCTGGTTCCGGTCTCTGGCTCCGGTCTCTATACTCCGGTCCGGTCTCTGGTTCCGGTCTCTGTACTCCGGTCCGGTCTCTGGCTCCGGTCTCTGTGCCCCGGTCCGGTCTCTGGCTCCGGTCTCTGGCTCCGGTCTCTGGCTCCGGTCCGGTCTCTGTGCCCCGGTCCGGTCTCTGGCTCCGGTCTCTATACTCCGGTCCGGTCTCTGGCTCCGGTCTCTATACTCCGGTCCGGTCTCTGGCTCCGGTCTCTGTACTCCGGTCCGGTCTCTGGCTCCGGTCTCTGTACTCCGGTCCGGTCTTTGGCTCCGGTCTCTGTGCTCCGGTCCGGTCTCTGTACTCCGGTGCGGTCTCTGGTTCCGGTTTCTATACTCCGGTCCGGTCTCTGTACTCCGGTCCGGTCTCTGGTTCTGGTCTCTATACTCCGGTCCGGTCTCTGTGCCCCGGTCTAGTCTCTGGCTCCGGTCCGGTCTCTGGCTCCGGTCTCTATACTCCGGTCCGGTCTCTGGTTCCGGTCTCTGGCTCCGGTCTCTATACTCCGGTCCGGTCTCTGGCTCCGGTCTCTGTACTCCGGTCTCTGGCTCCGGTCTCTGTGCCCCGGTCCGGTCTCTGGCTCCGGTCTCTGGCTCCGGTCTCTGGCTCCGGTCTCTGGCTCCGGTCTCTGGCTCTGGTCTCTGTGCCCCGGTCCGGTCTCTGGCTCCGGTCTCTATACTCCGGTCCGGTCTCTGGCTCCGGTCCGGTCTCTGGCTCCGGTCTCTATACTCCGGTCCGGTCTCTGGCTCCGGTCTCTATACTTCGGTCCGGTCTCTGGCTCCGGTCTCTATACTCCGATCCGGTCTCTGGCTCCGGTCTCTGTACTCCGGTCCGGTCTCTAGCTACGGTCTCTGGCTCCGGTCTCTGTACTCCGGTCCAGTCTCTGGCTCCGGTCTCTGTACTCCGGTCCAGTCTCTGGCTCCGGTCTCTGGCTCCGGTCTCTGTACTCCGGTCCGGTCTCTGGCTCCGGTCTCTATTCTCCGGTCCGGTCTCTGGCTCCGGTCTCTGTACTCCGGTCCGGTCTCTAGCTCCGGTCTCTGTACTCCGGTCCGGTCTCTAGCTCCGGTCTCTGTACTCCGGTCCGGTCTCTGGCTCCGGTCTCTGTACTCCGGTCCGGTCTCTGGTTCCGGTCCAGTCTCTGGCTCCGGTCCGGTCTCTGGCTCCGGTCTCTGTGCCCCGGTCCGGTCTCTGGCTCCGGTCTCTTTACTCCGGTCCGGTCTCTAGCTCCGGTCTCTGTACTCCGGTCCGGTCTCTGGCTCCGGTCTCTGTACTCCGGTCCGGTCTCTATACTCTGGCTCCGGTCCGGTCTCTGGCTCCGGTCTCTGTACTCCGGTCCGGTCTCTGGCTCCGGTCTCTGTACTCCGGTCCGGTCTCTGGCTCCGGTCTCTGTACTCCGGTCCGGTCTCTGGCTCCGGTCTCTGTACTCCGGTCCGGTCTCTGGCTCCGGTCTCTGTACTCCGGTCCGGTCTCTGTACTCCGGTCCGGTCTCTGTACTCCGGTCCGGTCTCTGTACTCCGGTCCGGTCTCTGGCTCCGGTCTCTATACTCCGGTCCGGTCTCTGGCTCCGGTCTCTGTACTCCGGTCCGGTCTCTGTACTCCGGTCCGGTCTCTGTACTCCGGTCCGGTCTCTGGCTCCGGTCTCTGTGCCCCGGTCCGGTCTCTGTACTCCGGTCCGGTCTCTGTACTCCGGTCCGGTCTCTGTACTCCGGTCCGGTCTCTGGCTCCGGTCTCTGTGCCCCGGTCCGGTCTCTGGCTCCGGTCTCTGTACTCCGGTCCGGTCTCTGTACTCCGGTCCGGTCTCTGTACTCCGGTCCGGTCTCTGGCTCCGGTCTCTATACTCCGGTCCGGTCTCTGGCTCCGGTCTCTGTACTCCGGTCCGGTCTCTGGCTCCGGTCTCTGGCTTCGGTCCAGTCTCTATACTCCGGTCCGGTCTCTGTACTCCGGTCCGGTCTCTGGCTCCGGTCTCTGGCTCCGGTCTCTGGCTCCGGTCTCTATACTCCGGTCCGGTCTCTGGCTCCGGTCTCTGTGCCCCGGTCCGGTCTCTGGCTCCGGACTCTGTACTCCGGTCCGGTCTCTGTACTCCGGTCCGGTCTCTGGCTCCGGTCTCTGGCTCCGGTCTCTGTACTCCGGTCCGGTCTCTGGCTCCGGTCTCTGTACTCCGGTCCGGTCTCTGGCTCCGGTCTCTGTGCTCCGGTCCGGTCTCTGTACTCCGGTCCGGTCTCTGGCTCCGGTCTCTGTACTCCGGTCCGGTCTCTGGCTCCGGTCTCTGTACTCCGGTCCGGTCTCTGGCTCCGGTCTCTGTACTCCGGTCCGGTCTCTGGCTCCGGTCTCTGTACTCCGGTCCGGTCTCTGGCTCCGGTCTCTGTGCTCCGGTCCGGTCTCTGTACTCCGGTCCGGTCTCTGGCTCCGGTCTCTGTACTCCGGTCCGGTCTCTGGCTCCGGTCTCTGTACTCCGGTCCGGTCTCTGGCTCCGGTCTCTGTACTCCGGTCCGGTCTCTGGCTCCGGTCTCTGTGCCCCGGTCCGGTCTCTGTACTCCGGTCCGGTCTCTGGCTCCGGTCCGGTCTCTGGCTCCGGTCCGGTCTCTGGCTCCGGTCTCTGTACTCCGGTCCGGTCTCTGGCTCCGGTCTCTGTACTCCGGTCCGGTCTCTGGCTCCGGTCTCTGTGCTCCGGTCCGGTCTCTGTACTCCGGTCCGGTCTCTGGCTCCGGTCTCTGTACTCCGGTCCGGTCTCTGGCTCCGGTCTCTGTACTCCGGTCCGGTCTCTGGCTCCGGTCTCTGTACTCCGGTCCGGTCTCTGGCTCCGGTCCGGTCTCTGCTTTTTCCATTAGACTCCAGAACTTTAGAGAACAGGGAGACTCCGGGGAATTGAATGCTCAGTTGTGCGTCAGCAGTTAATGTCTTCCAGATGGAGCGGAGCGGGGACTGTCTCCTCCTCCTCACAGACCTTCCTGTGCTCCCATCCTGACCAAAAGGAGTACAAAGAGAAATGCAATTCATAAAATACAGCGACAAGCACCAGCAGGGGTTAAATGTACCCCAGAAAGCCGAGCGCCCGGTGCAGGGGCCACACTGGATGGAGAAGCGTGAGGTCATCACCAGGGGCGGGGCTGTATATAAGGGGTGTGGCCTCATGTCTAATCATATGTCATTATATCAGTGATGTCAGAATAGTGACTGCAGCTCTGGAGGTGACTGGAGGATAAGACACGATGTAACAGCAGAATAGTGACTGCAGCTCTGGAGGTGACTGGAGGATAAGACACAATGTAACAGGAGAATAGTGACTGCAGCTCTAGAGGTGACTGGAGGATAAGACATGATGTAACAGCAGAATAGTGACTGCAGCTCTGGAGGTGACTGGAGGATAAGACACGATGTAACAGGAGAATAGTGACTGCAGCTCTAGAGGTGACTGGAGGATAAGACATGATGTAACAGCAGAATAGTGACCGCAGCTCTGGAGGTGACTGGAGGATAAGACACGATGTAACAGGAGAATAGTGACTGCAGCTCTGGAGGTGACTGGAGGATAAGACACGATGTAACAGGAGAATAGTGACTGCAGCTCTAGAGGTGACTGGAGGATAAGACATGATGTAACAGCAGAATAGTGACTGCAGCTCTGGAGGTGACTGGAGGATAAGACATGATGTAACAGCAGAATAGTGACTGCAGCTCTGGAGGTGACTGGAGGATAAGACACGATGTAACAGCAGAATAGTGACTGCAGCTCTAGAGGTGACTGGAGGATAAGACACGATGTAACAGCAGAATAGTGACTGCAGCTCTGGAGGTGACTGGAGGATAAGACATGATGTAACAACAGAATAGTGACTGCAGCTCTGGAGGTGACTGGAGGATAAGACACGATGTAACAGCAGAATAGTGAGTGTAGCTCTGGAGGTGACTGGAGGATAAGACATGATGTAACAGCAGAATAGTGAGTGTAGCTCTGGAGGTGACTGGAGGATAAGACACGATGTAACAGCAGAATAGTGAGTGCAGCTCTGGAGGTGACTGGAGGATATGACACAATGTAACAGCAGAATAGTGACTGCAGCTCTGGAGGTGACTGAGGATAAGACACGATGTAACAGCAGAATGGTGACTGCAGCTCTGGAGGTGACTGAGGATAAGACACAATGTAACAGCAGAATAGTGACTGCAGCTCTGGAGGTGACTGGAGGATATGACACGATGTAAGAGCTGAATAGTGACTGCAGCTCTGGAGGTGACTGGAGGATAAGACACAATGTAACAGCAGAATAGTGACTGCAGCTCTGGAGGTGACTGGAGGATATGACACGATGTAACTGCAGAATAGTGACTGCAGCTCTGGAGGTGACAGGAGGATAAGACACGATGTAACAGCAGAATAGTGACTGTAGCTCTGGAGGTGACAGGAGGATAAGACTAAGTAAAAGCAGAATAGTGAGTGCAGCTCTGGAGGTGACTGGAGGAAAAGACACAATGTAACAGCAGAATAGTGAGTGCAGCTCTGGAGGTGACTGGAGGAAAAGACATGATGTGACTGCAGCTCTGGAGGTGACTGGAGGATAGGACACGATGTAACTGCAGAATAGTGAGTGCAGCTCTGGAGGTGACTGGAGGATATGACACAATGTAACAGCAGAATAGTGACTGCAGCTCTGGAGGTGACTGGAGGATAGGACACGATGTAACTGCAGAATAGTGAGTGCAGCTCTGGAGGTGACTGGAGGATAGGACACGATGTAACTGCAGAATAGTGACTGCAGCTCTGGAGGTGACTGGAGGTGACAGGAGGATAAGACACGATGTAACAGCAGAATAGTGACTGTAGCTCTGGAGGTGACAGGAGGATAAGACGAAGTAAAAGCAGAATAGTGAGTGCAGCTCTGGAGGTGACTGGAGGAAAAGACATGATGTGACTACAGAATAGTGAGTGCAGCTCTGGAGGTGACAGGAGGAAAAGACGAAGTAAAAGCAGAATAGTGACTGCAGCTCTGGAGGTGACTGGAGGAAAAGACACAATGTAACAGCAGAATAGTGAGTGCAGCTCTGGAGGTGACTGGAGGAAAAGACATGATGTGACTGCAGCTCTGGAGGTGACTGGAGGATAGGACACGATGTAACTGCAGAATAGTGAGTGCAGCTCTGGAGGTGACTGGAGGATAAGACACGATGTAACAGCAGAATAGTGACTGCAGCTCTGGAGGTGACTGGAGGATAAGACATGATGTAACAGCAGTATAGTGAGTGCAGCTCTGGAGGTGACTGGAGGATAAGACACAATGTAACAGTAGAATAGTGACTGCAGCTCTGGAGGTGACTGGAGGATAGGACACGATGTTACTGCAGAATAGTGAGTGCAGCTCTGGAGGTGACTGGAGGATAAGACACGATGTAACAGCAGAATAGTGACTGCAGCTCTGGAGGTGACTGGAGGATAAGACATGATGTAACAGCAGAATAGTGAGTGCAGCTCTGGAGGTGACTGGAGGAAAAGACATGATGTGACTGCAGCTCTGGAGGTGACTGGAGGATAAGACACGATGTAATAGCAGAATAGTGAGTGCAGCTCTGGAGGTGACTGGCGGATAAGACACGATGTAACAGCAGAATAGTGAGTGCAGCTCTGGAGGTGACTGGAGGATAAGACACGATGTAACAGCAGAATAGTGACTGCAGCTCTGGAGGTGACTGGAGGATAAGACACGATGTAACAGCAGAATAGTGAGTGCAGCTCTGGAGGATAATAATGTCACCATATTCTGAGTGTTGCTGTGTGTGGACATCGGTGGAAACTTCCGCCTCTTTCCTAACGTCTCCGCAGAACAAAAGGAATTCCAGATTTCTGTTTTCCTTGGTTCTTTCCTGGGAGTTTTGGACGTTCCACAACTTGTGAATCTTCCATTTCTTGGCAGTGACTTGTGCACAGCGCCCCCGGTGGCAGCAGCGCTCCGCGCACGGATATTGCACTTTTTGCTGTGTGAGCGTTTGTTCTTGTTTAGATTGTTCTCATCCAAATTTCCACACCAAGAGCCGCGACCGGAGCCAAGAGCCGCGACCGGAGCGCCCCTCCCTGCGAGAATCCCAGCTCCTCATCCGCGTGTGCCAGGGACAGCAATCCTCACTGCAGAGTGCGGCGCTGCGTACACGGCGATCGTAGGACTGCGCTGCGTACACAGTCATCACAGGACGGGGCTGCGTACACAGTCATCACAGGACGGGGCTGCGTACACAGTCATCACAGGATGGGGCTGCGTACACAGTCATCACAGGACGGGGCTGCGTACACAGTCATCACAGGACGGGGCTGCGTACACAGTCATCACAGGACGGGGCTGCGTACACAGTCATCACAGGACGGGGCTGCGTACACAGTCATCACAGGACGGGGCTGCGTACACAGTCATCACAGGACGGGGCTGCGTACACAGTCATCACAGGACGGGGCTGCGTACACAGTCATCACAGGACGGGGCTGCGTACACAGTCATCACAGGACGGGGCTGCGTACACAGTCATCACAGGACGGGGCTGCGTACACAGTCATCACAGGACGGGGCTGCGTACACAGTCATCACAGGACGGGGCTGCGTACACAGTCATCACAGGACGGGGCTGCGTACACAGTCATCACAGGACGGGGCTGCGTACACAGTCATCACAGGACGGGGCTGCGTACACAGTCATCACAGGACGGGGCTGCGTACACAGTCATCACAGGACGGGGCTGCGTACACAGTCATCACAGGACGGGGCTGCGTACACAGTCATCACAGGACGGGGCTGCGTACACAGTCATCACAGGACGGGGCTGCGTACACAGTCATCACAGGACGGGGCTGCGTACACAGTCATCACAGGACGGGGCTGCGTACACAGTCATCACAGGACGGGGCTGCGTACACAGTCATCACAGGACGGGGCTGCGTACACAGTCATCACAGGACGGGGCTGCGTACACAGTCATCACAGGACGGGGCTGCGTACACAGTCATCACAGGACGGGGCTGCGTACGCGGTGATCGGAGGACGGGGCTGCGTACACAGTCATCACAGGACGGGGCTGCGTACACAGTCATCACAGGACGGGGCTGCGTACACAGTCATCACAGGACGGGGCTGCGTACACAGTCATCACAGGACGGGGCTGCGTACACAGTCATCACAGGACGGGGCTGCGTACACAGTCATCACAGGACGGGGCTGCGTACACAGTCATCGCAGGACGGGGCTGCGTACACAGTCATCACAGGACGGGGCTGCGTACACAGTCATCACAGGACGGGGCTGCGTACACAGTCATCACAGGACGGGGCTGCGTATACAGTCATCACAGGACGGGGCTGCGTACACAGTCATCACAGGACGGGGCTGCGTACACAGTCATCACAGGACGGGGCTGCGTACACAGTCATCACAGGACGGGGCTGCGTACACAGTCATCACAGGACGGGGCTGCGTACACGGCGATCGTAGGACGGGGCTGCGTACACAGTCATCACAGGACGGGGCTGCGTACACAGTCATCACAGGACGGGGCTGCGTACACAGTCATCACAGGACGGGGCTGCGTACACAGTCATCACAGGACGGGGCTGCGTACACAGTCATCACAGGACGGGGCTGCGTACACAGTCATCACAGGACGGGGCTGCGTACACAGTCATCACAGGACGGGGCTGCGTACACAGTCATCACAGGACGGGGCTGCGTACACAGTCATCACAGGACGGGGCTGCGTACACAGTCATCACAGGACGGGGCTGCGTACACGGCGATCGTAGGACTGCGCTGCGTACACAGTCATCACAGGACGGGGCTGCGTACGCGGCGATCGTAGGACTGCGCTGCGTACACAGTCATCACAGGACGGGGCTGCGTACGCGGCGATCGTAGGACGGGGCTGCGTACACAGTCATCACAGGACGGGGCTGCGTACACAGTCATCACAGGACGGGGCTGCGTACACAGTCATCACAGGATGGGGCTGCGTACGCGGTGATCAGAGGACGGGGCTGCGTACACAGTCATCACAGGACGGGGCTGCGTACGCGGTGATCAGAGGACGGGGCTGCGTACGCGGTGATCGGAGGACGGGGCTGCGTACGCGGTGATCAGAGGACAGGGCTGCGTACACAGTCATCACAGGACGGGGCTGCGTACGCGGTGATCAGAGGACGGGGCTGCGTACGCGGTGATCAGAGGACAGGGCTGCGTACGCGGTGATCAGAGGACGGGGCTGCGTACGCGGTGATCAGAGGACGGGGCTGCGTACGCGGCGATCGGAGGACGGGGCTGCGTACTTTGCAGTCAGAGACCTGGCACAGGTCTCCCCCATCTCCTCCTAAGTCACTCGGCACTGATCCCTCCCGTCCTAGTTCACTGGTCACCCCCCTCTCCTAGGTCACCGGGCACTGGTCACCCCCCTCTCCTAGGTCACCGGGCACTGGTCACCCCCCTCTCCTAGGTCACCGGGCACTGGTCACCCCCCTCTCCTAGGTCACCGGGCACTGTTCACCCCCCTCTCCTAGGTCACCGGGCACTGGTCACCCCCCTCTCCTAGGTCACCGGGCACTGGTCACCCCCCTCTCCTAGGTCACCGGTCCTCCCTCTCCTAGGTCACCGGGCACTGGTCACCCCCCTCTCCTAGGTCACCGGGCACTGGTCACCCCCCTCTCCTAGGTCACCGGGCACTGGTCACCCCCCTCTCCTAGGTCACCGGGCACTGTTCACCCCCCTCTCCTAGGTCACCGGGCACTGGTCACCCCCCTCTCCTAGGTCACCGGGCACTGGTCACCCCCCTCTCCTAGGTCACCGGTCCTCCCTCTCCTAGGTCACCGGGCACTGGTCACCCCCCTCTCCTAGGTCACCGGGCACTGGTCACCCCCCTCTCCTAGGTCACCGGGCACTGGTCACCCCCCTCTCCTAGGTCACCGGGCACTGGTCACCCCCCTCTCCTAGGTCACCGGGCACTGGTCACCCCCCTCTCCTAGGTCACCGGGCACTGGTCACCCCCCTCTCCTAGGTCACCGGGCACTGGTCACCCCCCTCTCCTAGGTCACCGGGCACTGGTCACCCCCCTGTCCTAGGTCACCGGGCACTGGTCACCCCCTTCTCCTAGGTCACCGAGCACTGGTCACCCCCTTCTCCTAGGTCACCGAGCACTGGTCACCCCCCTCTCCTAGGTCACCGGGCACTGGTCACCCCCCTGTCCTAGGTCACCGGGCACTGGTCACCCCCCTGTCCTAGGTCACCGGGCACTGGTCACCCCCCTCTCCTAGGTCACCGAGCACTGGTCACCCCCTTCTCCTAGGTCACCGAGCACTGGTCACCTCCCTCTCCTAGGTCACCGGGCACTGGTCACCCCCCTCTCCTAGGTCACCGGGCACTGGTCACCCCCCTCTCCTAGGTCACCGGGCACTGGTCACCCCCTTCTCCTAGGTCACCGAGCACTGGTCACCCCCCTCTCCTAGGTCACCGGGCACTGGTCACCCCCCTCTCCTAGGTCACCGGGCACTGGTCACCCCCCTCTCCTAGGTCACCGAGCACTGGTCACCCCCCTCTCCTAGGTCACCGAGCACTGGTCACCCCCTTCTCCTAGGTCACCGAGCACTGGTCACCCCCCTCTCCTAGGTCACCGGGCACTGGTCACCCCCTTCTCCTAGGTCACCGGGCACTGGTCACCCCCCTCTCCTAGGTCACCGGGCACTGGTCACCCCCCTCTCCTAGGTCACCGGGCACTGGTCACCCCCCTCTCCTAGGTCACCGGGCACTGGTCACCCCCTTCTCCTAGGTCACCTGGAACTGGTGTCTCTTTGCTGTCCTGAACTCCAATATTCGGGTTTTCTCCAGGAGGACTGATCGGACAGATTTGGCTCTGTCCCTAGTGATATTTCATTATCGGCTGTGAGAAGGTATTTTGCTGACTGTAAAATAACATCAGAAGGAGGAAGAGGAAGGTGAAGGCGGGGGAGCCGGGCGAGGGCTGCGGGGGAGCCGGGCGAGGGCTGCGGGGTAGGTTCTGGGGTGGGAGGGTGCGGGGGAGTCGGGCGAGGGCTGCGGGGTAGGTTCTGGGGTGGGAAGGTGTGGGGGAGTCGGGCGAGGGCTTCGGGGTAGGTTCCGGGGTGAGAAGGTGCAGGGAAGTCGGGCGAGGGCTGCGGGGTAGGTTCCGGGGTAGGAAGGTGCAGGGAAGTCGGGCGAGGGCTGCAGGGTAGGTTCCGGAGTGGGAAGGTGCAGGGGAGCCGGGCGGGAAGGTGCGGGGAGCCGGGCGGGAAGGTGCGGGGTAGGTTCCGAGGTGGGAGGGCTTCGGGGTAGGAAGGTGCGGGGGAGCCAGGCGAGAGCTGCGCGGTAGATTCCGAGGTGGGAAGGTGCGGGGAAGTCGGGCAAGGGCTGTGGGGGAGCTGGGCGAGGGCTGCGGGGTAGGTTGCGGGGTGGGAAGGTGCGGGGGAGCCAGGCGAGGGCTGCGGGATAGGTTGCGGCGTGAAAAGGTGCAGGGGAGCCGGGCAAGGGATGCGGGGTAGGTTGCGGGGTGAGAAGGTGCGGGGGAGCCGGGCGAGGGCTGCGGGGTAGGTTGCGGGGTGAGAAGGTGCGGGGGAGTCGGGCGAGGGCTGCGCGGTAGGTTGAGGGGTGGGAAGGTGCGGGGAAGTTGGGCAAGGGCTGTGGGGGAGCCGGGCGAGGGCTGCGGGGTAGGTTGCGGGGTGAGAAGGTGCGGGGGAGCCGGGCGAGGGCTGCGGGGTAGGTTGCGGGGTGGGGAGGTCTGGGGGAGCCGGGCGAGGGCTGCGGGGTAGGTTGCGGGGTGGGGAGGACTGGGGGAGCCGGGCGAGGGCTGCGGGGTAGGTTGCAGGGTGGGGAGGACTGGGGGAGCCGGGCGAGGGCTGCGGGGTAGGTTGCAGGGTGGGAAGGTCTGGGGCACTTTCTTCTCCCCGTGTGATATGACATGGTGCTTTATAATAAAACGTTCCCTTGTTCGCGGCTCCGGGGCGGTCGGGTCTCCGGGAGGAGAATGAGCCCCTTTGTCATCTCCTCCTGACACTTGATCCTCTGTTAATACTATTGGCAGTTTGCTCTTGTGTCAATAAGACGTCTACAGATCAGCGGCCGCGCGTTCCCTAAATGTTTCCAGGTGTCCGCGCCAGATTCTGTTAGGTGACTGTTGGTGCAGGTGGTGCAGCTTCCGGTACATCCCCACCCCCCAGTACCTGACTTCTGGGGGGAGGGGGCTTCTGCAGGGAAAACTTTTCTTTGGCTGAGATTTCTTCATGCGAAGAAAGAAAAGGAAAAACCTCAGGAGCTGCAGAAGGATGGAGAAAAGACAAGGAGGCCGCAAATGCCTCCTGCAGCTCCCAGGGGTCTTCGCCCCCCATCCCCCTGAGGATGTGACGCAGCAAGAGGCCAACAGGGCGCGTCTGCTGTCCCCTCTACATGGACATGTCATGTCTGCCGAGTCTGCAGATGGTCATGGGCGGGGGACGGTCAGGGGCGGGGGACGGTCAGGGGCGGGGGACGGTCAGGGGCGGGGGACGGTCAGGGGCGGGGGACGGTCAGGGGCGGGGGACGGTCAGGGGCGAGGCACGGTCAGAGGCAATCAGAGATCGTCAACAGTCAGGCGGTCAGGGGCAATCAGATGCGGGCGACAGTCAGGTGGTCAGAGGCGAGGGGTGGTCCGAGACGGTCGACAGTCAGGTGGTCAGAGGCGAGGGGTGGTCAGAGACAGTCAACAGTCAGATGGTCAGAGACTGTTGATAGTCTGAGATGGTCGACAGACGGTCAGATGTCAGAGATGATAGATGGTCAGAGACAATTAGAGCTGGGGTGCTCTGCCTTCCCCTGACACCCTGCATCTCAACACACCTCACGTGCGTTAGCTTGTGCCTACTACACATCGGTGACATTGTATCTCTCGCTCATTGGTGACGTTGTATCTCTCGCTCACCGGTGACGTTGTATCTCTCGCTCACCGGTGACGTTGCATCTCCCGCTCATTGGTGACGTTGCATCTCCCGCTCACCGGTGACGTTGTATCTCCCGCTCACCGGTGACGTTGTATCTCCCGCTCACCGGTGACGTTGTATCTCTCGCTCACCGGTGACGTTGTATCTCTCGCTCACCGGTGACGTTGTATCTCCCGCTCACCGGTGACGTTGTATCTCTCGCTCACCGGTGACGTTGTATCTCTCGCTCACCGGTGACGTTGCATCTCCCGCTCATTGGTGACGTTGCATCTCCCGCTCACCGGTGACGTTGTATCTCTCGCTCATTGGTGACGTTGTATCTCTTGCTCACCGGTGACGTTGTATCTCTCGCTCACCGGTGACGTTGTATCTCTCGCTCACCGGTGACGTTGTATCTCTCGCTCACCGGTGACGTTGTATCTCCCGCTCACCGGTGACGTTGTATCTCTCGCTCACCGGTGACGTTGTATCTCTCGCTCACCGGTGACGTTGTATCTCTCGCTCACCGGTGACGTTGTATCTCTCGCTCACCGGTGACGTTGCATCTCCCGCTCATTGGTGACGTTGCATCTCCCGCTCACCGGTGACGTTGTATCTCTCGCTCATTGGTGACGTTGTATCTCTTGCTCACCGGTGACGTTCTATCTCCCGCTCACCGATGACGTTGTATCTCTCGCTCACCGGTGACGTTGTATCTCCCGCTCACCGGTGACGTTGTATCTCTCGCTCACCGGTGACGTTGTATCTCCCGCTCACCGGTGACGTTGTATCTCTCGCTCACCGGTGACGTTGCATCTCCCGCTCACCGGTGACGTTGTATCTCCCGCTCACCGGTGACGTTGTATCTCTCGCTCATTGGTGACGTTGTATCTCCCGCTCACCGGTGACGTTGCATCTCCCGCTCATTGGTGACGTTGTATCTCCCGCTCACCGGTGACGTTGTATCTCTTGCTCACCGGTGACGTTGTATCTCTCGCTCATTGGTGACGTTGTATCTCTCGCTCATTGGTGACGTTGCATCTCCCGCTCATTGGTGACGTTGCATCTCCCGCTCACCGGTGACGTTGCATCTCCCGCTCACCGGTGACGTTGCATCTCCCGCTCATTGGTGACGTTGCATCTCCCGCTCATTGGTGACGTTGCATCTCTCGCTCACCGGTGACGTTGCATCTCCCGCTCATTGGTGACGTTGCATCTCCCGCTCATTGGTGACGTTGCATCTCCCGCTCATTGGTGACGTTGCATCTCCCGCTCACCGGTGACGTTGCATCTCCCGCTCACCGGTGACGTTGCATCTCCCGCTCACCGGTGACGTTGCATCTCCCGCTCACCGGTGACGTTGTATCTCTCGCTCATTGGTGACGTTGCATCTCCCGCTCATTGGTGACGTTGCATCTCCCGCTCATTGGTGACGTTGCATCTCCCGCTCATTAGTGACGTTGCATCTCCCGCTCACCGGTGACGTTGTATCTCCCGCTCATTGGTGACGTTGTATCTCTGGCACCTTGGTTGCGCTGTATCCAGCAGGCGGTCTCTCTAGGTATATCGGGGGCAGCGACGGTCTCTGGCTGTGTTTACATCTAATCTCTGTGCTAAATGGCATCTTTATAAACAAGTGAATTTTAAGCAGAGTTCGCGGAGTTTACTTTGGCCGCTCTCCGTAAATTCTCTCTAATATAAACATCAGCCGCGCTCCTCATAAATCACCCGGTGACGTCACAGCCTCAATTAGCTGCTCGCTATGTGCAAGGCCACCGATCCCAAGATAGAAGCAGACGACCGCGCCAGCCCGCCAACTACAAGACCCCCAGCGCAAGGGCCGGACCCCCAGCGCAAGGGCCGGACCCCCAGCGCAAGGGCCGGACCCCCAGCGCAAGGGCCGGACCCCCAGCGCAATGGCCGGAGCCCCAGCGCAAGGGCTGGACCCCCAGCGGAAGGGCTGGACCCCCAGCGCAAGGGCTGGACCCCCAGCGCAAGGGCCGGACCCCCAGCGCAAGGGCCGGACCCCCAGCGCAAGGGCCGGACCCCCAGCGCAAGGGATGGACCCCCAGCGCAAGTGATGGACCCCAGCGCAAGGGCCGGACCCCCAGCGCAAGGGCCGGACCCCCAGCGCAAGGGTCGGACCCCCAGCGCAATGGCCGGACCCCCAGCGCAATGGCCGGACCCCCAGCGGAAGGGCCGGACCCCCAGCGGAAGGGCCGGACCCCCAGCGCAAGGGCCGGACCCCCAGCGCAAGGGCCGGACCCCCAGCGCAAGGGATGGACCCCCAGCGCAAGGGATGGACCCCAGTGCAAGGGCCGGACCCCCAGTGCAAGGGCCGGACCCCCAGCGCAATGGCCGGAGCCCCAGCGCAATGGCCGGACCCCCAGCGCAAGGGCCGGACCCCCAGCGCAAGGGCCGGACCCCCAGCGCAAGGGCCGGACCCCCAGCGCAAGGGATGGACCCCCAGCGCAAGGGATGGACCCCCAGCGCAAGGGATGGACCCCCAGCGCAAGGGATGGACCCCCAGCGCAAGGGATGGACCCCAGTGCAAGGGCCGGACCCACAGCGGAAGGGATGGAGCCCCAGTGGAAGGGATGGAGCCCCAGCGGAGGGGACGGAGCCCGAGCGGAAGGGACGGAGCCCCAGCGGAAGGGACGGAGCCCGAGCGGAAGGGACGGAGCCCGAGCGGAAGGGACGGAGCCCCAGCGGAAGGGGCGGAGCCCCAGCGGAAGGGACGGACTGCCGACACATGGCGGCCCACATAACAGGACACATCCACAGAAGAGATCCCCACTGATCAATGTATTATACACAAAGTATCAGACCTCCCCACTCAGTATCAGACCTCCCACTCAGTATCAGACCTCCCCACTCAGTATCAGACCTCCCACTCAGTATCAGACCTCCCCACTCAGTATCAGACCTCCCACTCAGTATCAGACCTCCCCACTCAGTATCAGACCTCCCACTCAGTATCAGACCTCCCCACTCAGTATCAGACCTCCCACTCAGTATCAGACCTCCCACTCAGTATCAGACCTCCCACTCAGTATCAGACCTCCCACTCAGTATCAGACCTCCCCACTCAGTATCAGACCTCCCCACTCAGTATCAGACCTCCCACTCAGTATCAGACCTCCCCACTCAGTATCAGACCTCCCACTCAGTATCAGACCTCCCCACTCAGTATCAGACCTCCCACTCAGTATCAGACCTCCCCACTCAGTATCAGACCTCCCACTCAGTATCAGACCTCCCACTCAGTATCAGACCTCCCCACTCAGTATCAGACCTCCCACTCAGTATCAGACCTCCCACTCAGTATCAGACCTCCCACTCAGTATCAGACCTCCCCACTCAGTATCAGACCTCCCCACTCAGTATCAGACCTCCCCACTCAGTATCAGACCTCCCCACTCAGTATCAGACCTCCCACTCAGTATCAGACCTCCCCACTCAGTATCAGACCTCCCACTCAGTATCAGACCCCACCCCACTCAGAATCAGACCCCACCCCACTCAGCATCAGACCCCACCCCACTCAGCATCGGACCCCACCCCACTCAGCATCGGACCCCACCCCACTCAGCATCGGACCCCACCCCACTCAGCATAGGACCCCACCCCACTCAAGATTTATCTGGAGTCATTAAGAGCTGTGTGTTCCTTAAGGATGGGATCATACTCTTACAAGAAGGAAAAGAGGACGACCTTATGTCTCACCATGTCTTATCCTCATTCTATTACTCCCTGTTATCAGCCATTACTGGGTGAGGAGACTGTAGGACAGGTGACTACAATCTATTACTCCCTGTTATCAGCCATTACTGGTAGAGGAGACTGTAGGACAGGTGAGTACAATCTATTCCTCCCTGTTATCAGCCATTACTGTGGGAGGAGACTGTAGGACAGGTGAGTACAATCTATTCCTCCCTGTTATCAGCCATTACTGTGGGAGGAGACTGTAGGACAGGTGAGTACAATCTATTCCTCCCTGTTATCAGCCATTACTGGGGGAGGAGACTGTAGGACAGGTGAGTACAATCTATTACTCTCTGTTATCAGCCATTACTGGGGGAGGAGACTGTAGGACAGGTGAGTACAATCTATTACTCCCTGTTATCAACGACCTCAGCGTGAATTATTGGTTGCAGACTATGATTATTTTTATGGGAGGACTGGTTTCTGGCGGCTGGTTGTTGCTGCTGTGGTGTCACCTGCTGCTGGTGGCTGGTTGTTGCTGCAGTGGTGTCACCTGCTGCTGGCGGCTGGTTGTTGCTGCAGTGGTGTCACCTGCTGCTGGCGGCTGGTTGTTGCTGCTGTGGTGTCACCTGCTGCTGGCGGCTGGTTGTTGCCGCTGTGGTGTCACCTGCTGCTGGCGGCTGGTTG
>NW_027445193.1:0-40308 GCF_048569485.1 Anomaloglossus baeobatrachus | reverse complement strand
GAGGAGACATTACTGCCCCTTATTACTGGAGACACAGCGAGGAGACGTTACTACTCCTTATTACTGGAGACACAGCGAGGAGACATTACTGCTCCTTATTACTGGAGACACAGCGAGGAGACATTACTGCTCCTTATTACTGGAGACACAGCGAGGAGACATTACTACTCCTTATTACTGGAGACACAGCGAGGAGACATTACTGCTCCTTATTACTGGAGACACAGCGAGGAGACATTACTGCTCCTTATTACTGGAGACACAGCGAGGAGACATCACTGCTCCTTATTACTGGAGACACAGCGAGGAGACATTACTGCTCCTTATTACTGGAGACACAGCGAGGAGACATTACTGCTCCTTATTACTGGAGACACAGCGAGGAGACATTACTACTCCTTATTACTGGAGACACAGCGAGGAGACATTACTGCCTCCTTATTACTGGAGACACAGCGAGGAGACATTACTACTCCTTATTACTGGAGACACAGCGAGGAGACATTACTGCTCCTTATTACTGAGACACAGCGAGGAGACATCACTACTCCTTATTACTGGAGACACAGCGAGGAGACATTACTACTCCTTATTACTGGAGACACAGCGAGGAGACATCACTACTCCTTATTACTGGAGACACAGCGAGGAGACATTACTACTCCTTATTACTGGAGACACAGCGAGGAGACATCACTGCTCCTTATTACTGGAGACACAGCGAGGAGACATTACTACTCCTTATTACTGGAGACACAGCGAGGAGACATTACTGCTCCTTATTACTGGAGACACAGCGAGGAGACATTACTACTCCTTATTACTGGAGACACAGCGAGGAGACATTACTACTCCTTATTACTGGAGACACAGCGAGGAGACGTTACTGCTCCTTATTACTGGAGACACAGCGAGGAGACATTACTACTCCTTATTACTGGAGACACAGCGAGGAGACATTACTGCCCCTTATTACTGGAGACACAGCGAGGAGACATCACTACTCCTTATTACTGGAGACACAGCGAGGAGACATTACTACTCCTTATTACTGGAGACATAGCGAGGAGACATCACTACTCCTTATTACTGGAGACACAGCGAGGAGACATTACTACTCCTTATTACTGGAGACACAGCGAGGAGACATTACTGCTCCTTATTACTGGAGACACAGCGAGGAGACATTACTACTCCTTATTACTGGAGACACAGCGAGGAGACATCACTGCTCCTTATTACTGGAGACATAGCGAGGAGACATTACTGCCCCTTATTACTGGAGACACAGCGAGGAGACATTACTACTCCTTATTACTGGAGACACAGCGAGGAGACATTACTACTCCTTATTACTGGAGACACAGCGAGGAGACATTACTGCTCCTTATTACTGGAGACACAGCGAGGAGACATTACTACTCCTTATTACTGGAGACACATGCGAGGAGACATCACTACTCCTTATTACTGGAGACACAGCGAGGAGACATTACTGCTCCTTATTACTGGAGACACAGCGAGGAGACATTACTACTCCTTATTACTGGAGACACAGCGAGGAGACATTACTGCCCCTTATTACTAGAGACACAGCGAGGAGACATTACTGCTCCTTATTACTGGAGACACAGCGAGGAGACATCACTGCTCCTTATTACTGGAGACACAGCGAGGAGACATTACTACTCCTTATTACTGGAGACACAGCGAGGAGACATCACTGCTCCTTATTACTGGAGACACAGCGAGGAGACATTCACTACTCCTTATTACTGGAGACACAGCGAGGAGACATTACTGCTCCTTATTACTGGAGACACAGCGAGGAGACATTACTGCTCCTTATTACTGGAGACACAGCGAGGAGACATTACTACTCCTTATTACTGGAGACACAGCGAGGAGACATTACTACCCCTTATTACTGGAGACACAGCGAGGAGACATTACTGCTCCTTATTACTGGAGACACAGCGAGGAGACATTACTGCTCCTTATTACTGGAGACACAGCGAGGAGACATCACTGCTCCTTATTACTGGAGACACAGCGAGGAGACATTACTGCTCCTTATTACTGGAGACACAGCGAGGAGACATTACTGCCCCTTATTACTGGAGACACAGCGAGGAGACATTACTGCTCCTTATTACTGGAGACACAGCGAGGAGACATTACTGCTCCTTATTACTGGAGACACAGCGAGGAGACATTACTGCTCCTTATTACTGGAGACACAGCGAGGAGACATTACTACTCCTTATTACTGGAGACACAGCGAGGAGACATTACTGCTCCTTATTATTGGAGACACAGCGAGGAGACCATTACTGCTCCTTATTACTGGAGACACAGCGAGGAGACATTACTACTCCTTATTACTGGAGACACAGCGAGGAGACATTACTGCTCCTTATTACTGGAGACACAGCGAGGAGACATTACTGCTCCTTATTACTGGAGACACAGCGAGGAGACATTACTACTCCTTATTACTGGAGACACAGCGAGGAGACATTACTGCTCCTTATTACTGGAGACACAGCGAGGAGACATCACTACTCCTTATTACTGGAGACACAGCGAGGAGACATTACTGCTCCTTATTACTGGAGACACAGCGAGGAGACATTACTACTCCTTATTACTGGAGACACAGCGAGGAGACATTACTACTCCTTATTACTGGAGACACAGTGAGGAGACATTACTGCTCCTTATTACTGGAGACACAGCGAGGAGACATCACTACTCCTTATTACTGGAGACACAGCGAGGAGACATTACTACTCCTTATTACTGGAGACACAGCGAGGAGACATTACTACTCCTTATTACTGGAGACACAGCGAGGAGACATTACTACTCCTTATTACTGGAGACACAGCGAGGAGACATCACTACTCCTTATTACTGGAGACACAGCGAGGAGACATTACTGCTCCTTATTACTGGAGACACAGCGAGGAGACATTACTGCTCCTTATTACTGGAGACACAGTGAGGAGACATCACTGCTCCTTATTACTGGAGACACAGCGAGGAGACATTACTGCCCCTTATTACTGGAGACACAGCGAGGAGACATTCACTACTCCTTATTACTGGAGACATAGCGAGGAGACATTACTGCTCCTTATTACTGGAGACACAGCGAGGAGACATTACTACTCCTTATTACTGGAGACACAGCGAGGAGACATTACTGCTCCTTATTACTGGAGACACAGCGAGGAGACATTACTGCTCCTTATTACTGGAGACACAGCGAGGAGACATTACTACTCCTTATTACTGGAGACACAGCGAGGAGACATTACTGCTCCTTATTACTGGAGACACAGCGAGGAGACATTACTGCTCCTTATTACTGGAGACACAGCGAGGAGACATTACTGCTCCTTATTACTGGAGACACAGCGAGGAGACATTACTGCTCCTTATTACTGGAGACACAGCGAGGAGACATTACTGCTCCTTATTACTGGAGACACAGCGAGGAGACATTACTACCCCTTATTACTGGAGACATAGCGAGGAGACATTTTTGCTCCTTATTACTGGAGACACAGCGAGGAGACATCACTACTCCTTATTACTGGAGACACAGCGAGGAGACATTACTGCTCCTTATTACTGGAGACACAGCGAGGAGACATTACTGCTCCTTATTACTGGAGACACAGCGAGGAGACATTACTGCTCCTTATTACTGGAGACATAGCGAGGAGACATTACTGCTCCTTATTACTGGAGACACAGCGAGGAGACATTACTGCTCCTTATTACTGGAGACACAGCGAGGAGACATTACTACTCCTTATTACTGGAGACACAGCGAGGAGACATTACTGCTCCTTATTACTGGAGACATAGCGAGGAGACATTACTACTCCTTATTACTGGAGACATAGCGAGGAGACATTACTACTCCTTATTACTGGAGACACAGCGAGGAGACATTACTACTCCTTATTACTGGAGACACAGCGAGGAGACATTACTACTCCTTATTACTGGAGACACAGCGAGGAGACATTACTGCTCCTTATTACTGGAGACACAGCGAGGAGACATTACTGCTCCTTATTACTGGAGACACAGCGAGGAGACATTACTACTCCTTATTACTGGAGACATAGCGAGGAGACATCACTACTCCTTATTACTGGAGACACAGCGAGGAGACATCACTACTCCTTATTACTGGAGACATAGCGAGGAGACATCACTGCTCCTTATTACTGGAGACACAGCGAGGAGACATTACTACTCCTTATTACTGGAGACACAGCGAGGAGACATTACTACTCCTTATTACTGGAGACACAGCGAGGAGACATCACTACTCCTTATTACTGGAGACACAGCGAGGAGACATCACTACTCCTTATTACTGGAGACACAGCGAGGAGACATTACTACTCCTTATTACTGGAGACACAGCGAGGAGACATTACTACTCCTTATTACTGGAGACACAGCGAGGAGACATTACTACTCCTTATTACTGGAGACATAGCGAGGAGACATTACTACTCCTTATTACTGGAGACACAGCGAGGAGACATTACTACTCCTTATTACTGGAGACACAGCGAGGAGACATTACTACTCCTTATTACTGGAGACACAGCGAGGAGACATTACTACTCCTTATTACTGGAGACACAGCGAGGAGACATTACTGCTCCTTATTACTGGAGACACAGCGAGGAGACATTACTGCTCCTTATTACTGGAGACACAGCGAGGAGACATTACTACTCCTTATTACTGGAGACACAGCGAGGAGACATTACTGCTCCTTATTACTGGAGACACAGCGAGGAGACATTACTGCTCCTTATTACTGGAGACACAGCGAGGAGACATTACTACTCCTTATTACTGGAGACACAGCGAGGAGACATTACTACTCCTTATTACTGGAGACACAGCGAGGAGACATTACTACTCCTTATTACTGGAGACACAGCGAGGAGACATTACTACTCCTTATTACTGGAGACACAGCGAGGAGACATTACTACTCCTTATTACTGGAGACACAGCGAGGAGACATTACTACTCCTTATTACTGGAGACACAGCGAGGAGACATTACTGCTCCTTATTACTGGAGACACAGCGAGGAGACATCACTACTCCTTATTACTGGAGACACAGCGAGGAGACATTACTGCTCCTTATTACTGGAGACACAGCGAGGAGACATCACTACTCCTTATTACTGGAGACACAGCGAGGAGACATTACTACTCCTTATTACTAGAGACACAGCGAGGAGACATTACTGCTCCTTATTACTGGAGACACAGCGAGGAGACATCACTACTCCTTATTACTGGAGACACAGCGAGGAGACATTACTGCTCCTTATTACTGGAGACACAGCGAGGAGACATTACTGCTCCTTATTACTGGAGACACAGCGAGGAGACATTACTGCTCCTTATTACTGGAGACATAGCGAGGAGACATTACTGCTCCTTATTACTGGAGACACAGCGAGGAGACATTACTGCTCCTTATTACTGGAGACACAGCGAGGAGACATTACTGCTCCTTATTACTGGAGACACAGCGAGGAGACATTACTGCCCCTTATTACTGGAGACACAGCGAGGAGACATCACTGCTCCTTATTACTGGAGACACAGCGAGGAGACATTACTGCTCCTTATTACTGGAGACACAGCGAGGAGACATTACTACTCCTTATTACTGGAGACACAGCGAGGAGACATTACTGCTCCTTATTACTGGAGACACAGCGAGGAGACATTACTACTCCTTATTACTGGAGACACAGCGAGGAGACATCACTACTCCTTATTACTGGAGACACAGCGAGGAGACATTACTACTCCTTATTACTGGAGACATAGCGAGGAGACATTACTGCCCCTTATTACTGGAGACACAGCGAGGAGACATCACTACTCCTTATTACTGGAGACACAGCGAGGAGACATTACTACTCCTTATTACTGGAGACATAGCGAGGAGACATTACTGCCCCTTATTACTGGAGACACAGCGAGGAGACATTACTGCTCCTTATTACTGGAGACACAGCGAGGAGACATTACTGCTCCTTATTACTGGAGACACAGCGAGGAGACATTACTACTCCTTATTACTGGAGACACAGCGAGGAGACATTACTGCTCCTTATTACTGGAGACACAGCGAGGAGACATTACTACTCCTTATTACTGGAGACACAGCGAGGAGACATCACTACTCCTTATTACTGGAGACACAGCGAGGAGACATTACTACTCCTTATTACTGGAGACACAGCGAGGAGACATTACTACTCCTTATTACTGGAGACACAGCGAGGAGACATTACTGCTCCTTATTACTGGAGACACAGCGAGGAGACATTACTGCTCCTTATTACTGGAGACACAGCGAGGAGACATCACTACTCCTTATTACTGGAGACACAGCGAGGAGACATCACTACTCCTTATTACTGGAGACACAGCGAGGAGACATCACTGCTCCTTATTACTGGAGACACAGCGAGGAGACATTACTACTCCTTATTACTGGAGACACAGCGAGGAGACATTACTACTCCTTATTACTGGAGACACAGCGAGGAGACGTTTCTGCTCCTTATTATTACTGGAGACACAGCGAGGAGACATTACTGCTCCTTATTACTGGAGACACAGCGAGGAGACATTACTACTCCTTATTACTGGAGACACAGCGAGGAGACATTACTGCTCCTTATTACTGGAGACACAGCGAGGAGACATTACTGCTCCTTATTACTGGAGACACAGCGAGGAGACGTTTCTGCACCTTATTACTGGAGACACAGCGAGGAGACGTTTCTGCACCTTATTACTGGAGACATAGCGAGGAGACGTTTCTGCACCTTATTACTGGAGACACAGCGAGGAGACATTACTACTCCTTATTACTGGAGACACAGCGAGGAGACATTACTACTCCTTATTACTGGAGACACAGCGAGGAGACGTTTCTGCTCCTTATTATTACTGGAGACATAGCGAGGAGACGTTTCTGCACCTTATTACTGGAGACACAGCGAGGAGACGTTTCTGCACCTTATTACTGGAGACATAGCGAGGAGACGTTTCTGCACCTTATTACTGGAGACACAGCGAGGAGACGTTTCTGCTCCTTATTCCTGGAGACACAGCGAGGAGACATCACTACTCCTTATTATTACTGGAGACACAGCGAGGAGACATCACTGCTCCTTATTACTGGAGACACAGCGAGGAGACATTACTGCTCCTTATTACTGGAGACACAGCGAGGAGACATTACTGCTCCTTATTACTGGAGACACAGCGAGGAGACATTACTGCTCCTTATTACTGGAGACACAGCGAGGAGACATTACTACTCCTTATTACTGGAGACACAGCGAGGAGACATCACTACTCCTTATTACTGGAGACACAGCGAGGAGACATTACTACTCCTTATTACTGGAGACACAGCGAGGAGACATTACTACTCCTTATTACTGGAGACACAGCGAGGAGACATTACTGCTCCTTATTACTGGAGACACAGCGAGGAGACATTACTGCTCCTTATTACTGGAGACACAGCGAGGAGACGTTTCTGCTCCTTATTCCTGGAGACACAGCGAGGAGACGTTTCTGCTCCTTATTCCTGGAGACATAGCGAGGAGACGTTTCTGCACCTTATTACTGGAGACACAGCGAGGAGACATCACTGCTCCTTATTACTGGAGACACAGCGAGGAGACGTTTCTGCTCCTTATTCCTGGAGACATAGCGAGGAGACGTTTCTGCACCTTATTACTGGCTGTCTCGGGGTCCTTCTCCAATATCACACAATCAACAGCGCAAGAGATGAGTTGTGGTGGTGGGATATGGGGGGTTGAGTATCATTTTGTGTAGGTTCATATTGTAGGAGCCTTGCTCCGTTCATTCTGTTTATTCCTTATCTTGTCTTCTCTTCGCTCAGTTACCATGTCCTTGCTTTTTGTTAAACCCCCATTTCTTGACTGTCCATTGTTTACCCCCCAGCTCTCCAAATACTGGGACTCACCCCCTACAGTGCTTCTTCTCTGCTTACCTGGAGGACTATTCATTCTGGTTGAGAAAGACAAGAGAGGAGTAAGATTGATCCTCTGAGGGACAAGCTGACACCCCAGAGAGGCTGCGAAACCCCTATTTCCCTAGAAAAGGACTGCTGGAGGATTATTACTGATTTATCGTCTGTGGGAGAAACTGAGACTTCCCAGAGAGACCTGGACATTTATCCCTTACTGGACTGTATCCGTGTTCCTGGACTACTTTACCCTCTGTGTGGTGAACTATTTGATGAACCTACTGGATTGCATGGAATAAAGGTTCGTTGCATTGCTCACTTATCTCTCGTTCTGTTGATTGTGTTGTATCAGAGAAAGGACCCTGTGACATGAATGAAGAATCCAAAAATCCTTTATTATAAGCAAAACAGAAGGTCCATAAAATAATCCACCACACAGAGGGCAAAGTAGTCTAGTAATGGGCTAAATGTCCCAGAGATCTGTCACAATCCTCCAGCAGTCCTTTTCCACGGAAATTGGGGCTTCTCAACGGCTCTCTGTGGTGCTGCCTTTAGCCACAGCTTCTCCCCCAGAGGATGAATCTTCCTGCTTGTCTCTTGTCCTTCCCAGCCTAACTGAATAATCTCCCAGGTAATGAGAGAGTTTGGGTGGATTCCAGGCCCTCCTCCCCCAGACTTAGGGCAAAAGCCCCGAAGAGGGTGATTAACCTGCAAGCAGGACAAATAATACATAGAATCGACAGAGCACCACGCCTAAAATACAAACCTACACAAAATGATACACAACCCCCCATATTCCACCATCACAACCTCTCCCTCCTTCTTAATAAGTGAGTACACCATGAGGTCTACACAGATCTCTTGGCACCTCACTTAAGTCCATGTTGCTCAGCTGTGGATAGTTCCTTGTACAGCGGTAGGGTAGGAAGGACAAGCTTCCCTTTGTGTCCTCCTTCACTCAAATGGTGTTTCCTGCACCCACAAATCGGCATTGTAGATCTCCCACATCATTTCCTAGGAGAATATCTGCAGGCAGCCGCTCATCACCCCAACCACACATTTATTGACCTCAAAGCCAAAGTCCAGATCTACAGTCGCCTTTGGGATCTTCCTCCTTTGTCCTCCAGTCAATTCAATAACAATCCCTGGTCCATGATGTATCGCCTCTGGCCAAACCACCTGGGGATCAGCTATTGTGAGAAATGCCCCGGAGTTACAAAATCCAATGACTCTCCGTCCATCCAGCACAACCTCCTGTAAGTGCTTACTTTGATGGTAAGAGGAACTCGGGGCGGTGGCTCGCACCCCATAAACCCCTAATGGTCGACCATGAGTGTCTGAGTCATTAGGCAAGTCATCCTGAAGGGGTGAGAACTCTTCCCCCTTGTATTTGGCTGTAGAGAATGAACAGGTCGATGGTGCAAGGTCATTCTTCAATCGACCAGCAGGGCAAGTGTCTTGTAAATGCCCCGACTGCCCACATCGATAACATCTCCTCTACGTCATACCCCTTCCAATGTGCTTTCTGGAGAAGGCAATAGGAGAACCTGGTGACAAAGGCCGGAGCCCATACACTCCAACAGGGGCATCTATGGTGCAGAGGTCAGCGGTACACTCCAGTGGAGGTGGTTGTATCTCTGTGACGATGTGTCCCTCCCCAACCCCCAGCCTGTGTTCATGTACTCTATGCCATGTAGGTTGCTTGGCTGTCTTTGTTCTTCTCAGCTGGGAGTGACTCCAATAGACAGGCCTGTGGGAGACAATGGAGCCATGAGCTTCTGGAGACTTCTCCATACATAGCCACTACTCAAAAGTGGGTGTGAACCCTTCCCATCCAGGGGGTGGATCTCAGGGGAGGAGGGAGATTCAGCCACATGTTTTGAGTTAGTTGATGCTTTGGCTGGAGGATGAGCATCTGTGCTGAGGGCAGATCCTGGTGCCCAAGTATGGACAATGGGACATTGAAGATCAGCTGGTACGTGGGATTGTGTTGTCCCAGTCACACTACCAGATTTAAGGAACTCATCTAAGGACTGTTGTTGCATTTTCCTTGGTATTGGATTGCTGGGTGGCGCCCCCGGATCTGTTTTCTTTGTGTGGACTTATTGTGGACTCTAAAGAACCATTTGGATATTGGATGTTTTATGCTCCCTGCCTCAATAAAATTTGTTGGATTGTTCATCGGCCTGGTGTCCCTGCCTGCTCTGTCGCATACCCCGTCACAAACTGGTTGGCAGCGGATCAGAGCAGAAGGAACGCAGGACAACGACCTATCAACATCTGGAACCAGAACCTCAGAGTACATGAACTGGACTGTGGGGAGCGCCTACAAACAAAGGCCCGTGAATTAGGAGTCGGCTAGAAAGGACTCTCCAAGGAGCAACTAATTGAGGCTTTGGAAGACGCTAGCCTGCAAGATGGCACCGAGGAAGGATTTCCACAGAAAGGGGAGGAAAGACGGGAGCTGGAGGTAAATACCCAAAACAGTCAGTGGGTTGTGTGGTATGAGGAGGAGATGGCACTGCTGGGAGATGAGGTCACCATTGAATATAAGATGGATGATATTTGTAGAGTTCAAGAGAGGACATTGCTGGAGAGGAGGCTTGCTGTGGAAGCAGCTAGAAGCTCCAGACAGACTGTACCCACATCACCCACCATGAGGGAATTCTCCAGAGTGTCCCGCAAGGACTTTAAACCGTTTAATGAGGCTATAGATGACATTGAGGGCTTCTTCCAGGACTTCGAGCATCAATGCCGATTAATGGAAGTCCTGGAAAGGGATCGAGTTAGACACATGGTTGGGCTCTTAGAGGGTGGAGCTGCTGAAGCTTATAGAACTATAGACCCTCGGTGGAACTGCAATTATGCAGCTATTAAAGAAACCATATTGGAACATTATGGCATGACCTCAGATACATACAGGGCTTAGTTCCATACTTTAGCCTCTAATGGGAAAGGGTCTTTCAAAATATATGCCCACAGACTCAAACAAGTATGCCATCGCTGGCTGGAGGGAGAGGGGGCCTTAACTTGGGAGACCTTCTTCCAGGTCATCCTAAAAGCACAGTTCTATGCCAAGTGCCCTACTGAGATCTAGGAATGGGTGCGTGAGAGGAGACCATAGACAGTGGAACAAGCTGCTGCTCCAGCTGATAAGGTGCTCACCATCAAGCCTAAGTAGAAGAAGCTGCTAGTGGAGGGAGAAAAAATGACCAGCACCCCAACACCAGAGGTTCTTTGTCCTTCAGTACCCAATGTTCCTCGACCTCCTAGCTCCCCACCTCATGTGGATACCCATGTGAATGTGCTTCCAGTTGCTCCTACCACATTTTCTGGCATGCGACGAGGAGAGAAAGTAGAAGAACGAAGATGTTATGGTTGTGGGAATCCCGGGCATCTGCGGGCCACATGCCCATCTATCCAGTGGAGTCATCCTCCAAATCGACAACCACCTCCAGCACCTGCACCTCCCTATCAGTCACCAAGGTCTCCTACCTACTTCTCTAGAATGCAAACTGGAAGGCATGAAATGCAGCGCAGATGTTATCAATGTGGGCAGCCTGGCCATCTACAAGACACTTGCCTGCTGGTCAACTAAGTAATGACCCTGCACCAAATCGACCTGTTAACTATCTACAGCCAAGTACAATGAGGGAAGAGGTGTCTCCCCTTCAAGTTGACTTGTCTAATGACTCGGACACCTATGTTCGACCACTAGGTGTTTATGGGGTGCAAGCCACAGCCCCGAGTTCTTCTCGTTATCCAAGAAAGCACTTACAGGAGGTTGTACTGGATGGACAGAGAGTTCTTGGTTTTTGTGACTCTGGGGCATTTCTCACAATAGCTGATCCCCGGGTGGTTCGACCAGAGGCGATACATCATGGACCAGGGTTTACCATTGACTTGGCTGGAGGACAAAGGAGAAATATCCCAAAAGCAAGTGTAGAACTGGACTTTGGCTTTAGGGTCAGGCAATGTGTGATTGGGGTGATGAGCGGCCTGCCTGCAGATATTCTCCTAGGCAATGATCTGTGACATCTACAATGCCGATTTGTGGGTTCAGGAAGCAGAGTTTAAGTCAAGAAGGATACAAACTGGAGCCCAACCCTTCAACTCTACACCTCCACCATACACTGAAGAAGATGGAGCCAACACAAAATGCTGATTGATTCTCCAGACAGGAGGAGACCTAAGTCATGTCAGCCATGTTGACGTTACTTGACAAGCGACCTGTTGAGGTCACTAGTCCGTACACAAATTGAGGGGAGAAGGGGTTGAGACAATGTGTCCCTCCCCAATCCCCGGCCTGTATTCATGTAGGTTGCTTGGCTGTCTTTGTTCTCAGCTGGGGGTGACTCCAATAGAGAGGCCTGTGGGAGACAATGGAGCCATGAGCTTCTGGAGACTTCTACATACATAGCCACTACTCAAAAGTGGGTGTGAACCCTTCCCATCCAGAGGGTAGAATTCAGGGGAGGTGGGAGATTCAGTCACATGTTTTGAGCTAGTTGATGCTTTGGCTGGAGGACGAGGATCTGTGCTGAGGGCAGATCCTGGTGCCCGGGTATGGACTATGGGACATTGAAGATCAGCTGCTACGTGGGATTGTGTTGTCCCAATCACACTACCAGATTTAAGGAACTCATCTAAGAACCGTTGTTGCATTTTCCTTGGCATTGGATTGCTGTGTGGCGCCCCCGGATCTGTTTTCTTTGTGTGGACTCATTGTGGACTCTAAAGAACCATTTGGATATTGGATGTGCTATGCTCCCTGCCTCAATAAAATTTGTTGGATTGTTCATCGGCCTAGTGTCCCTGCCTGCTCTGTCGCATACCCGATCACAACCTCTTCCACAGGCGGGATTGAGTGCACAAAATGCACCGGACGAGGTGGAGGTGTGTGGGGGTTCCTCCGAGTCCTTGTGGGACAACTGGATTGCAGGTGCCCAGGTTGTCCGCACCCATAACAACTCCTCTCTGTGATTCCCCCAGGGCGTGGTCGGAGCTGTTGGGGGCCCAGGATTGTGAGCCGTGGTTGTCATCGGCCTGTGGCTGGTTGGAGAGGCAGATATAACTGGAGAGGGGCCAGAAGCCTCCTCCATTGCAGTCGGATAGTAAGGGCCTCATCAGCCAGGGCTGCAGCTCTATCCATGGTGCAGGCCGTGCGCTCTCTGACCCATTCCCGTATTTCTGAGGGACACTTGTAAAGAAATTGTTCTATAAGAAATACCTGTATAAAGTCTTCCACAGTGAAGGCGTCTTCCGCTTCCAGCCATCTCTGACATGCCTGGGACATCTTATGGGCATACATCCTAAATGATCCCCCCGTGGTACCCGGGAGGTCTCGGAGCTGTGCCCTATGTGAGTCTGGGGTGATGGTAATCCAGGATAGTCCGCTTTACAATGGTGTAATCCCGGGTCTGGGATTCTGGGCTTCCATTCAGGAGTCCCACTAACAAACGCCTCCAGCCAGAGTGGGGAACCTCCGTCACCGCACACTGCTGCTCAAAGTCCTTGAAGAACCCCTCCACATCTCCGGAAGCCTCATCAAATGGCTTGAAGTCCGCCCGGGTGATCCGTACAGGCTCCTGGATCACTGGGTTTACACTCCAACTCACATTACTCCCTCTGCCGGACTCCATTGCTTCTTGTCTCCTCTGTGCTCTGTGAGTGAGAAATCCAAAGAACATTTATTCCAAGCAAGTCAAAAGGTCCATAACATAATCCACCACACAGAGGGTAAAATAGTCCAGTAATGGGATAAATGTCCTGGGCATGAGTCACAATCCTCCAGCAGGCCTTTTCCAGCGAAATCGGGGTTTCTCGACGGCTCTCTGGGGTGCTGCCTGTACCTGCAACTTCTCCCCCAGAGCATAAATCTTCCTACTTCTCTCTTGTCTTTCTCATCCAGAATGAATAATCCCCCAGGTAAGCAGAGAGTTTGGGTCGATTCCAGGCCCCCCTCCCTCACACCTAGGGACAAATGCACTGTAGGGGGTTATTAACCTGCAAATAATACAAATAATACATAGAATGGACAGAACGCCACACCTAAAATACGAACCTACACAAAATGATACACAACCCACAATATCCCATCACAATGACGCACCTTTCAGTAGAGCTCAGTTTCGGGGAGAATGATCTGATCACTGGGCGTCAATGATTGTCACATCGTGGAGACATTGGGACACAGAGGAGCCACAGGAGATACAGCGCCATCTGCTGTCTGCTCCACACCATCCCTCCATGGCAGAAGCCTGCAGCTGCGGTATATCGACCTTCTCTGCAGATCACTCCATTAGGCATCATGTCACCTTCAGTCTTTTTGACGTTGTCCTCCTTTTTGTGTGGGAACATACAACATGTCTTTTACTTGTATGACTAAATTCTGTGTGTTTTTTCTGGGCACGTGTCCAGTGCCATCTCCATTTATTCTGCATCCATTAGTGACAGATGTGAAGACGCTTGGATCGCATCTCATGGAACGCCGCTCCAGTGTCTGCAGTATCTGCGCGTGAGATCGGAGCTTTCACCTTTTGTTTAGTTATTTTCCATATTCTCCTACAACTACAACAAAGGAGCAAAAGTGGTGAATTGTGTAGATCACAGGATGGAGACATCAGTGTTTTGCAAATGTTGGGAAAACCTCTCAATGTTTCCATTTTGGGGCCTGAGCCCGGTGCAGAAATCCCGGCACCTCCGGCCTCTGCTGCCATCACTGAGGGTAACAACGGTCGTATGAGGAAGGCTCTGCCACTGAATGCACTTTGGGCAAATCATCAGGACCCACAGCTGCTGGCTCCTGTGTCCAATGTCATCCCTGATGTGCTTCATTCAGATAAGAAATCTGTGGAGAGAAAAGCGCATATAGGGTCTTACCCCAGTATATAAGGGGTGGGAGGAGGGTGAAACTACTCACCAGATGTCGTTGTGAGAGTCACAACAACTGTATTCGCATGTAGAATCTGATCCAAGGCTGCAGCCACCCAATTGGCAGATAACAGAGAGCAAAAGAGAAGGGTGTTTGATACTGCGCCAAAGGATCACAGGAACAGATGTTTAGATTAATGCATCTTTATTTCATCCAGGTCTACGCGTTTCCGGAGCCACTGCCCCCTTCCTCAGGACCGTCAGGAAAGACAAAACATCAAATCTGTCTGTTTGGCGCAGTATCAAACACCCTTCTCTTTTGCTCTCTGTTATCTGATGTGCTTCATGCGAGACAAGTCCAGAGACTCTGCAGCCATGGGAGACAAGTCCAGAGACTCTGCAGCCACGGGAGGCAAGTCCAGAGACTCTGCAGCCACGGGAGGCAAGTCCAGAGACTCTGCAGCCACGGGAGGCAAGTCCAGAGACTCTGCAGCCACGGGAGGCAAGTCCAGAGACTCTGCAGCCACGGGAGGCAAGTCCAGAGACTCTGCAGCCACGGGAGGCAAGTCCAGAGACTCTGCAGCCACGGGAGGCAAGTCCAGAGACTCTGCAGCCACGGGAGGCAAGTCCAGAGACTCTGCAGCCACGGGAGACAAGTCCAGAAACTCTGCAGCCACGGGAGGCAAGTCCAGAGACTCTGCAGCCACGGGAGTCAAGTCCAGAGACTCTGCAGCCACGGGAGTCAAGTCCAGAGACTCTGCAGCCACGGGAGGCAAGTCCAGAGACTCTGCAGCCACGGGAGGCAAGTCCAGAGACTCTGCAGCCACGGGAGACAAGTCCAGAGACTCTGCAGCCACGGGAGACAAGTCCAGAGACTCTGCAGCCACGGGAGGCAAGTCCAGAGACTCTGCAGCCACGGGAGGCAAGTCCAGAGACTCTGCAGCCACGGGAGGCAAGTCCAGAGACTCTGCAGCCACGGGAGGCAAGTCCAGAGACTCTGCAGCCACGGGAGGCAAGTCCAGAGACTCTGCAGCCACGGGAGACAAGTCCAGAGACTCTGCAGCCACGGGAGACAAGTCCAGAGACTCTGCAGCCACGGGAGACAAGTCCAGAGACTCTGCAGCCACGGGACGCAAGTCCGGAGACGCTGCAGCCACGGGACGCAAGTCCGGAGACGCTGCAGCCACGGGACGCAAGTCCGGAGACGCTGCAGCCACGGGACGCAAGTCCGGAGACGCTGAAGCCACGGGACGCAAGTCCGGAGACGCTGCAGCCACGGGACGCAAGTCCGGAGACGCTGCAGCCACGGGACGCAAGTCCGGAGACGCTGCAGCCACGGGACGCAAGTCCGGAGACGCTGCAGCCACGGGACGCAAGTCCGGAGACGCTGCAGCCACGGGACGCAAGTCCGGAGACGCTGCAGCCACGGGACGCAAGTCCGGAGACGCTGCAGCCACGGGAGACAGGTCCAAAGATGCAGTATATTAGACAGGGACAAGCGCAAATAGGATCTTATCTGTGAAGACAGTGGAGAAACAAAACAGGCCAAATAGCCTGCTTCCCTGGAGGGGCTGTGTGAGATACTACCGCTATTGAAGAGGCTGATGAGAGCTGCAGCAGCCCCCACAACATGAAGGGTAGAAGTTGGAGATGAAGGGTTAAAAGCCGCGCTGCTGTCTACCATGAATATTCAACTCTGAAACGCATTGAATAATCACTTTTTGAAGCACCAGCATTTTCCTTGTGCGCAGGAGTGCGGTTTTTAACCCTTCATCTCCAATTTTTTTACAAGTCTGGAGCCACGTCTGGGGAAGCTGCAGCCACGGTAGCAAGTTTATCCTCCACAGGCGGCTCACAGTAGTGCATTGAACATGCGATTTGATGTGAGGAAATGGCCACACCACTGGGTCAATTGGAAGTCACATATGGAGCTGCAGGCATGAGTGTCTACACAAACCATGACAAAGTGTTTCCACTACTGGGCTACAATGGCGTCCAGCTGCCAGTGCTGCTCACACCGGTCCGGCTCTTCCCTGTCCCACGTCTAGGTTCACACATGACCTGTCAATCACTTGCAGTGGTGCTGGGAGAAGCCGGACTACTCTTGTCTCTGGTTCGGGCCTCGGCCGATTCTTTCATGTATATTTCTTCCTGGTTGCAGCCCAGGATTTGGTTATTGCCGTCCACGGTTTGCTCAGTACGAGTCCGGTGACGGCTCTTTCCCTTCCTGTGATTTCCATAACTCGGTGATGTCTTTGTGCTCCACTTTCAGTGATGACGAAGGAGTTTTTCCTGCCTGTTTCCTTCTTGTCACCTTGTCACTGACTCTTTCTGTGGAGTCCTGAAAAAGTTCCGTTCTTCTGTTCTTCCATTCTTCCCTTTGTCCGTTCTTCTGTTCTACCGTTCATCTGCTCTTCTGCTCTTCCTTTCTTGCCTTCTTCCATTCTTCTGTTCTTCCGTTCTTCCGCTTTTCCCTTCGTCCGTTCTGTTCGTCCGTTCTTCTGCTCTTCTTCTTCTCTTCCCTTCGTCCGTTCTTCCGCTCTTCCGTTCCTCCGTTCTTCTGCTCTTTCCTTCATCTGTTCTTCCGTTCTTCTGCTCTTCCCTTCGTCCGTTTGTCCGTTCTTCTGTTTTTCCGTTCTTCCGCTCTTCCGTTCCTCCGTTCTTCTGCTCTTCCCTTCGTCCGTTTGTCCGTTCTTTTGTTCTTCTGCTCTTCCCTTCATCCGTTCTTCTGCTCTTGCCTTCGTCTTTTCTTCCGTTCTTCTGCTCTTCCCTTTGTCTGTTTGTCCGTTCTTCTGCTCTTCCCTTCATCCATTAGCTGCTCTTCTGTTCCTCCGTTCTTCCGGTCTTCCGCTCTTCTGTTCTTCCGGTTTTCCGCTCTCCTGTTCTTCCGCTCTTCCCTTCATCCGTTCTTCCGCTCTTCCATTCCTCCGTTTTTCTGCTCTTCCCTTTGTCTGTTTGTCTGTTCTTGTGCTCTTCCATTCCTCCGTTCTTCTTCTGCTTTTCCATTCTTCTGCTCTTCCTCTCTTCCCTTCATCCATTCCTCTGTTCTTCCGTTCTTCTCTTCGTCCGTTCTTCTGCTCTTCTATTCGTCCGTTCTTCCACTCTTCTGTTCTTCTCTTCGTCCGTTCTTCTGCTCTTCCGTTCTTCCGTTCTTCTGCTCTTCTGTTCCTCCGTTCTTCCGCTCTTCTGCTCTTCTGTTCTTCCTTTCTTCTCTTCCCTTCATCCGTTCTTCTGTTCTTCCATTCTTCTGCTCTTCCCTTCGTACGTTTGTCCATTCTTCTGCTCTCTCCTTCGTCCGTTCTTCTGCTCTTCCATTCCTCCGTTTTTCTGATCTTCCCTTTGTCTGTTCTTCTGCTCTTCCATTCGTCCGTTTGTCTGTTCTTCTGCTCTTTCATTCCTTCGTTCTTCTTCTGCTCTTCCGTTCTTCTGCTCTTCCCTTCTTCCCTTCATCCATTCCTCTGTTCTTCCGTTCTTCTCTTCATCCGTTCTTCTGCTCTTCCCTTCGTACGTTTGTCCATTCTTCTGCTCTTCCCTTCGTCCGTTCTTCTGCTCTTCCGTACCTCTGTTCTTCCGGTTTTCCGCTCTCATGTTCTTCTGCATCTCCCTTCTTCCCTTCATCCATTCTTCTGTTCTTCCGCTGTTCCCTTCATCCGTTCTTCCGCTCTTGCATTCCTTCGTTTTTCTGATCTTCCCTTTGTCTGTTCTTCTGCTCTTCCATTCGTCCGTTTGTCTGTTCTTCTGCTCTTTCATTCCTTCGTTCTTCTTCTGCTCTTCCGTTCTTCTGCTCTTCCCTTCTTCCCTTCATCCATTCCTCTGTTCTTCCGTTCTTCTCTTCATCCGTTCTTCTGCTCTTCCCTTCGTACGTTTGTCCATTCTTCTGCTCTTCCCTTCGTCCGTTCTTCTGCTCTTCCATTCCTCCGTTTTTCTGATCTTCCCTTTGTCTGTTCTTCTGCTCTTCCATTCGTTCGTTTGTCTGTTCTTCTGCTCTTTCATTCCTTCGTTCTTCTTCTGCTCTTCCGTTCTTCTGCTCTTCCCTTCTTCCCTTCATCCATTCCTCTGTTCTTCCGTTCTTCTCTTCATCCGTTCTTCTGCTCTTCCCTTCGTACGTTTGTCCATTCTTCTGCTCTTCCCTTCGTCCGTTCTTCTGCTCTTCCGTACCTCTGTTCTTCCGGTTTTCCGCTCTCATGTTCTTCTGCATCTCCCTTCTTCCCTTCATCCATTCTTCTGTTCTTCCGCTGTTCCCTTCATCCGTTCTTCCGCTCTTGCATTCCTTCGTTTTTCTGATCTTCCCTTTGTCTGTTCTTCTGCTCTTCCATTCGTCCGTTTGTCTGTTCTTCTGCTCTTTCGTTCTTCTGCTCTTCCCTTCTTCCCTTCATCCATTCCTCTGTTCTTCTGTTCTTTTCTTCTTCTGTTCTTCCGTTCTTCTGCTCTTTTCTTCGTCCGTTCTTCTGCTCTTCTGTTCTTCCGTTCTTCTGCTCTTCCATTCGTCCGTTCTTCCGCTCTTTTGTTCTTCCGTTCTTCTGCTCTTCTGTTCATCCGTTCTTCCGCTCTTCTGTTTGTCCGTTCTTCCGGTCTTCTGTTCGTCCGTTCTTCCACTCTTCTGTTCTTCCGTTCTTCTGCTCTACCCTTCGTCCATTCTTCTGCTCTTCTGTTCGTCCGTTCTTCCGTTCTTCTGTTCTTCTGTTCTTCTCTTCGTCCATTCTTCTGCTCTTCCGTTCCTCCGGTCTTCTGCTCTTTTCTTCGTCCGTTCTTCGCTCTTCTGTTCTTCCGTTCTTCTGCTCTTCCCTTTGTCCGTTCTTCCACTCTTTTGTTCTTCCGTTCTTCTCTTCATCCGTTCTTCTGCTCTTCTGTTCGTCCGTTCTTCTGCTCTTTTCTTCGTCCGTTCTTCTGTTCTTCCCTTCTTACGTTCTTCTGTTCTTCCCTTCTTCCGTTCTTCTGTTCTTCCGTTCTTCCCTTCGTCCGGTGTCTGCTCAGTCTCAGGCCTCGTTTCCAGTGCACTCAGCAGTGTAGCCGTCTTTTATAACCTCACCCACTGATCTCTCCTGTGTAATCTCTACCTGCTTTGCTTTCATTCCTCCCTTGTGGGCTTCTCTTTGAGTCTCATTTTGTAGTGTCCTTGTGATAGACTGGATCTTGCAGGACGTCCCACGTGCCACCAGCTGTGATCTGATGCGGGTGGCTTTGTCGTTGTCCACGGACAGTCACGTGACGGTTCTGGCCTCCGTGTTTTCCGTCACTCCTGATTATGAATCTGTCGCTGTTGTGATGACCTCCCAGGTGTTGTCTTTGGACAGTCACATTCCTAGTAATCTTCTGCAGCTGGTAATTGCCATTTTTCAGTTTGGCCCCTGTAAATATAAGCTGAGCGCTGCGGCTCCTTCTATCTTCTCTCCCTTATGTGTGTACAGAGTTTGAGAAGATTAGACGCTGTGGAAGATTCCTTATATCAGTCCGTTCAGCGTGCTGTGCTGTGCTGTGCTGTACTGTGCTGTGCTGCATTGTGCCGTGCTCTCTCATTGTGCGATGCTGTGCCGTTTATGAGCCATGTTGTGCCATGTTGTGCGGTGTTATTCTGTGCTGTGTTATTCTGTGCTGTTATTCTGTGCTGTGTTGCTCTGTGCTGTGTTGCTCTGTGCTGTGTTGCTCTGTGCTGTGCTGTTATTCTGTGCTGTGCTGTTATTCTGTGCTGTGCTGTTATTCTGTGCTGTGCTGTTATTCTGTGCTGTGCTGTTATTCTGTGCTGTGCTGTTATTCTGTGCTGTTATTCTGTGCTGTTATTCTGTGCTGTTATTCTGTGCTGTGCTGTGTGCTCTGTGCTGTGTTGCTTCTGTGCTGTGCTGTTATTCTGTGCTGTGCTGTGTTATTCTGTGCTGTGCTGTTATTCTGTGCTGTGCTTGCTGTGCTATTCTGTGCTGTGCTGTGCTATTCTGTGCTGTGCTGTGCTGTTATTCTGTGCTGTGCTGTTATTCTGTGCTGGCTGTTATTCTGTGCTGTGTTATTCTGTGCTGGGCTGTTATTCTGTGCTGGGCTGTTATTCTGTGCTGTGCTGTTATTCTGTGCTGTGCTGTTATTCTGTGCTGGGCTGTTATTCTGTGCTGTGCTGTTATTCTGTGCTGTGCTGTTATTCTGTGCTGTGCTGTTATTCTGTGCTGTGCTGTTATTCTGTGCTGTGCTGTGCTGTGCTGTTATTCTGTGCTGTTATTCTGTGCTGTGCTGTTATTCTGTGCTGTGCTGTTATTCTGTGCTGTGCTGTTATTCTGTGCTGTGTTGCTCTGTGCTGTGCTGTTATTCTGTGCTGTGCTGTTATTCTGTGCTGTGCTGTGCTGTGCTGTTATTCTGTGCTGTGCTGTTATTCTGTGCTGTGCTGTGCTGTGCTGTTATTCTGTGCTGTTATTCTGTGCTGTGCTGTTATTCTGTGCTGTGCTGTTATTCTGTGCTGTGCTGTTATTCTGTGCTCTGTTGCTCTGTGCTGTGCTGTTATTCTGTGCTGTGCTGTTATTCTGTGCTGTGCTGTTATTCTGTGCTGTGCTGTTATTCTGTGCTGTGCTGTTATTCTGTGCTGTGTTGCTCTGTGCTGTGCTGTTATTCTGTGCTGTGCTGTTATTCTGTGCTGTGCTGTTATTCTGTGCTGTGCTGTTATTCTGTGCTGTGCTGTTATTCTGTGCTGTGCTGTATTATTCTGTGCTGTGCTGTTATTCTGTGCTGTGCTGTTATTCTGTGCTGTGCTGTTATTCTGTGCTGTGCTGTATTATTCTGTGCTGTGCTGTTATTCTGTGCTGTGCTGTTATTCTGTGCTGTGCTGTTATTCTGTGCTGTGCTGTGTTATTCTGTGCTGTGCTGTTATTCTGTGCTGTTCTGCATCATGTTATTCTGTGCTGTGCTGTATTATTCTGTGCTGTGCTGTTATTCTGTGCTGTGCTGTTATTCTGTGCTGTTCTGCATCATGTTATTCTGTACTGTCTTGTATTATTCTGTGCTGTTATTATGTGCTGTATTATTTTGTGTTGTGCTGTGCTGTTATTCTGTGCTGTTCTGCGCTGTTACTCTGTGTCTGGCCCCATGACCAGTGTTTAGCAGACCCGTTCAGGGCTCAGGCTTTGTGGGGAATGAGCTGTATTTCTGGGGACACACAGTACAGACTACAGATCAGCGGAGCAGTGAGCACAGCGCCCCCTGCTTCTCTGCTGGGCACAGTGCGCAGCACAAGCCTGCAGCTGTGGTAGACGCCAGCAGTTAAACATTTCATCACCTTGTTATATATATTGCGGTCATTAACGGGGTCACTTTCTTATAGAGAACACTCTTTTGTAGGGGGCGCTGTGCTGTAGGGATCTGACCTGTCGGGGGCGCTGTCCTGCAGGAGGAGATGTATTCCTCTAGGGGGCGCCGTCCTGTAGGGGGTGCTGTGCTGTAGGGGGCGCCGTGCTGTAGGGGGCGCCGTGCTGTAGGGGGCGCTGTCCTGTAGGGGGCGCTGTGCTGTAGGGGGCGCCGTGCTGTAGGGGGCGCTGTCCTGTAGGGGGTGCTGTGCTGTAGGGGGCGCTGTGCTGTAGGGGGCGCCGTCCTGTAGGGGGTGCTGTGCTGTAGGGGGCGCCGTGCTGTAGGGGTCGCTGTGCTGTAGGGGGCGCTGTGCTGTAGGGGGCGCTGTGCTGTAGGGGGCGCTGTGCTGTAGGGGGCGCTGTCCTGTAGGGGGCGCTGTGCTGTAGGGGTCGCTGTCCTGTAGGGGGCGCTGTGCTGTAGGGGGCGCCGTGCTGTAGGGGGCGCCGTGCTGTAGGGGGCGCCGTGCTGTAGGGGGCGCTGTCCTGTAGGGGGCGCTGTGCTGTAGGGGGCGCTGTCCTGTAGGGGGCGCTGTGCTGTAGGGGGCGCTGTCCTGTAGGGGGCGCTGTGCTGTAGGAGGCGCTGTGCTGTAGGGGTCGCTGTGCTGTAGGGGGCGCTGTGCTGTAGGGGGCGCCGTGCTGTAGGGGGCGCTGTCCTGTAGGAGGCACTGTGCTGTAGGGGGCGCTGTCCTGTAGGGGGCGCCGTGCTGTAGGGGGCGCTGTGCTGTAGGGGTCGCTGTCCTGTAGGGGTCGCTGTCCTGTAGGGGGCGCTGTGCTGTAGGGGGCGCTGTGCTGTAGGGGTCGCTGTCCTGTAGGAGGCGCTGTGCTGTAGGGGGCGCTGTCCTGTAGGGGGCGCTGTGCTGTAGGGGGCGCTGTGCTGTAGGAGGCGCTGTGCTGTAGGGGGCGCTGTCCTGTAGGGGGCGCTGTGCTGTAGGGGGCGCCGTGCTGTAGGGGGCGCTGTGCTGTAGGGGTCGCTGTCCTGTAGGGGGCGCTGTGCTGTAGGGGGCGCTGTGCTGTAGGGGGCGCTGTCCTGTAGGGGTCGCTGTCCTGTAGGGGGCGCTGTGCTGTAGGGGGCGCTGTGCTGTAGGGGTCGCTGTGCTGTAGGGGGCGCTGTGCTGTAGGGGGCGCTGTGCTGTAGGGGTCGCTGTCCTGTAGGAGGCGCTGTGCTGTAGGGGGCGCTGTCCTGTAGGGGGCGCTGTCCTGTAGGGGGCGCTGTGCTGTAGGGGGCGCTGTGCTGTAGGGGGCGCTGTCCTGTAGGGGGCGCTGTGCTGTAGGGGGCGCTGTGCTGTAGGAGGCGCTGTGCTGTAGGGGGCGCTGTCCTGTAGGGGGCGCTGTGCTGTAGGGGGCGCCGTGCTGTAGGGGGCGCTGTGCTGTAGGGGGCGCTGTGCTGTAGGGGGCGCTGTGCTGTAGGGGTCGCTGTCCTGTAGGGGGCGCTGTGCTGTAGGGGGCGCTGTGCTGTAGGGGGCGCTGTCCTGTAGGGGTCGCTGTCCTGTAGGGGGCGCTGTGCTGTAGGGGGCGCTGTGCTGTAGGGGTCGCTGTCCTGTAGGGGTCGCTGTCCTGTAGGGGTCGCTGTCCTGTAGGGGGCGCTGTGCTGTAGTGGGCGCTGTGCTGTAGGGGGTGCTGTGCTGTAGGGGGCGCTGTGCTGTAGGGGTCGCTGTCCTGTAGGGGTCGCTGTCCTGTAGGGGGCGCTGTGCTGTAGTGGGCGCTGTGCTGTAGGGGTCGCTGTCCTGTAGGGGGCGCTGTGCTGTAGTGGGCGCTGTGCTGTAGGGGGTGCTGTGCTGTAGGGGGTGCTGTGCTGTAGTGGGCGCTGTGCTGTAGGGGGCGCTGTGCTGTAGGGGGCGCTGTCTTGTAGGGGGCGCTGTGCTGTAGTGGTCGCTGTGCTGTAGGGGTCGCTGTGCTGTAGGGGGCGCTGTCCTGTAGGAGGCGCTGTGCTGTAGTGGGCGCTGTGCTGTAGGGGTCGCTGTGCTGTAGGGGGCGCTGTGCTGTAGGGGGCGCTGTGCTGTAGGGGGCGCTGTCCTGTAGGGGGCGCTGTGCTGTAGGGGGCGCTGTGCTGTAGGGGGCGCTGTCCTGTAGGGGGCGCTGTGCTGTAGGGGTCGCTGTCCTGTAGGGGGCGCTGTGCTGTAGGGGTCGCTGTGCTGTAGGGGGCGCTGTGCTGTAGGGGTCGCTGTGCTGTAGGGGGCGCTGTCCTGTAGGGGGCGCTGTGCTGTAGGGGGCGCTGTCCTGTAGGGGGCGCTGTGCTGTAGGGGGCGCTGTCCTGTAGGGGGCGCTGTCCTGTAGGGGGCGCTGTGCTGTAGGGGTCGCTGTGCTGTAGGGGGCGCTGTGCTGTAGGGGGCGCTGTCCTGTAGGGGGTGCTGTGCTGTTGGGGTCGCTGTGCTGTAGGGGGCGCTGTCTTGTAGGGGGCGCTGTGCTGTAGGGGTCGCTGTGCTGTAGGGGGCGCTGTGCTGTAGGGGTCGCTGTGCTGTAGGGGTCGCTGTGCTGTAGGGGTCGCTGTGCTGTAGGGGGCGCTGTGCTGTAGGGGGCGCTGTGCTGTAGGGGTCGCTGTGCTGTAGGGGGCGCTGTGCTGTAGGGGGCGCTGTGCTGTAGGGGGCGCTGTCTTGTAGGGGGCGCTGTGCTGTAGGGGTCGCTGTGCTGTAGGGGGGCGCTGTGCTGTAGGGGGTCGCTGTGCTGTAGGGGGCGCTGTCCTGTAGGGGGCGCTGTGCTGTAGGGGGCGCTGTGCTGTAGGGGGCGCTGTCCTGTAGGGGTCGCTGTGCTGTAGGGGGCGCTGTGCTGTAGGGGGCGCTGTCTTGTAGGGGGCGCTGTGCTGTAGGGGTCGCTGTGCTGTAGGGGTCGCTGTGCTGTAGGGGTCGCTGTGCTGTAGGGGGCGCTGTGCTGTAGGGGTCGCTGTGCTGTAGGGGGCGCTGTGCTGTAGGGGGCGCTGTGCTGTAGGGGTCGCTGTGCTGTAGGGGGCGCTGTCTTGTAGGGGGCGCTGTGCTGTAGGGGGCGCTGTGCTGTAGGGGGCGCTGTGCTGTAGGGGGCGCTGTGCTGTAGGGGGCGCTGTGCTGTAGGGGGCGCTGTGCTGTAGGGGTCGCTGTGCTGTAGGGGTCGCTGTCCTGTAGGGGTCGCTGTGCTGTAGGGGGCGCTGTGCTGTAGGGGGCGCTGTGCTGTAGGGGGCGCCGTGCTGTAGGGGGCGCTGTCCTGTAGGGGGCGCTGTGCTGTAGGGGGCGCTGTCCTGTAGGGGTCGCTGTGCTGTAGAGGTCGCTGTGCTGTAGGGGGCGCCGTCCTGTAGGGGGCGCTGTCTTGTAGGGGGCGCTGTGCTGTAGGGGGCGCTGTGCTGTAGGGGTCGCTGTGCTGTAGGGGGCGCCGTCCTGTAGGGGGCGCTGTCTTGTAGGGGGCGCTGTGCTGTAGGGGGCGCTGTGCTGTAGGGGGCGCTGTGCTGTAGGGGGCGCTGTGCTGTAGGGGGCGCTGTGCTGTAGGGGGCGCTGTCCTGTAGGGGGCGCCGTCCTGTAGGGGGCGCCGTCTTGTAGGGGGCGCTGTGCTGTAGGGGGCGCTGTGCTGTAGGGGGCGCTGTGCTGTAGGGGGCGCTGTCCTGTAGGGGGCGCCGTCCTGTAGGGGGCGCTGTCTTGTAGGGGGCGCTCTGCTGTAGGGGGCGCTGTGCTGTAGGGGGCGCTGTGCTGTAGGGGTCGCTGTGCTGTAGGGGGCGCCGTCCTGTAGGGGGGCGCTGTCTTGTAGGGGGCGCTGTGCTGTAGGGGGCGCTGTGCTGTAGGGGTCGCTGTGCTGTAGGGGGGCGCCGTCCTGTAGGGGGCGCTGTCTTGTAGGGGGCGCTGTGCTGTAGGGGGCGCTGTGCTGTAGGGGGCGCTGTGCTGTAGGGGGCGCTGTGCTGTAGGAGTCGCTGTGCTGTAGGGGGCGCTGTGCTGTAGGGGGCGCTGTGCTGTAGGGGGCGCTGTGCTGTAGGGGTCGCTGTGCTGTAGGGGGCGCCGTCCTGTAGGGGGCGCTGTCTTGTAGGGGGCGCTGTGCTGTAGGGGGCGCTGTGCTGTAGGGGGCGCTGTGCTGTAGGGGGCGCTGTGCTGTAGGAGTCGCTGTGCTGTAGGGGGCGCTGTGCTGTAGGGGGCGCTGTGCTGTAGGGGGCGCTGTGCTGTAGGGGGCGCTGTGCTGTAGGGGTCGCTGTGCTGTAGGGGGCGCTGTGCTGTAGGGGGCGCTGTGCTGTAGGGGGCGCTGTGCTGTAGGGGGCGCTGTGCTGTAGGAGTCGCTGTGCTGTAGGGGGCGCTGTGCTGTAGGGGGCGCTGTGCTGTAGGGGGCGCTGTGCTGTAGGGGGCGCTGTGCTGTAGGGGGCGCTGTGCTGTAGGGGTCGCTGTGCTGTAGGGGGTGCTGTCCTGCAGGGGGCAGACTTTGTCCCCCCTGGTGTTTTCCCATCACCCCCTCCTCCGGGGAGTTCAGCTCCGGTTCACTTTGATGTCATCTGGTTAATGATTTCCTTCAGATATTAAATCGCCGCTCGTCTCTCTAGGAAGTTAATTACATGGCAATTGATTAAATGTGAACTGCTGCTGATTAACCCTTCAGCTGCCAGGAATGTTGTGGGAAAGTATGTGCCCCCTCCAGATGTGTCCTCCAATAATACCATAATGTGTGCCCCCCCCACCACAAAGCATCACCCCCATCCTCATCGTTTCCCTCTGTGTGTAGGGCGCGTGGGGGCCCTCTGTGTGTGGGGGCCCCTCTGTGTGTAGGGCGCGTGGGGGCCCTCTGTGTGTGGGGGCCCCTCTGTGTGTAGGGTGTGTGGGGGCCCCTCTGTGTGCAGTGTGTGGGGGCACCTCTGTGTGTGGGGGCCCCTCTGTGTGTAGGGCATGTGGGGGCCCCTCTGTGTGTACGGCGTGTGGGGGCCCCTCTGTGTGTGGGGGGCCCCTCTGTGTGTAGGGCGTATGGGGGCCCCTCTGTGTGTGGGGGTCCCTCTGTGTGTAGGGCATGTGGGGGGCCCCTCTGTGTGTAGGGTGTGTGGGGGCCCCTCTGTGTGCAGTGTGTGTGGGGGCACCTCTGTGTGTACGGCATGTGGGGGCCCCTCTGTGTGTGGGGGTCCCTCTGTGTGTAGGGCATGTGGGGGCCCCTCTGTGTGTAGGGCGTGTGGGGGCCCCTCTGTGTGTGGGGGCCCCTCTGTGTGTGGGGGTCCCTCTGTGTGTAAGGCATGTGGGGGTCCCTCTGTGTGTAGGGCATGTGGGGGCCCCTCTGTGTGTAGGGTGTGTGGGGGCCCCTCTGTGTGCAGTGTGTGTGGGGGCACCTCTGTGTGTAGGGCATATGGGGGCCCCTCTGTGTGTGGGGGTCCCTCTGTGTGTAGGGCATGTGGGGGCCCCTCTGTGTGTAGGGCGTGTGGGGGCCCCTCTGTGTGTGGGGGCCCCTCTGTGTGTGGGGGTCCCTCTGTGTGTAAGGCATGTGGGGGCCCCTCTGTGTGTAGGGCGTGTGGGGGCCCCTCTGTGTGTAGGGCATGTGGGGGCCCCTCTGTGTGTAGGGTGTGTGGGGGCCCCTCTGTGTGTGGGGGCCCCTCTGTGTGTAGGGCATGTGGGGGCCCCTCTGTGTGTAGGGCGTGTGGGGGCCCCTCTGTGTGTGGGGGCCCCTCTGTGTGTAGGGCATGTGGGGGCCCCTCTGTGTGTAGGGCGTGTGGGGGCCCTTCTGTGTGTGGGGGCCCCTCTGTGTGTGGGGGCCCCTCTGTGTGTGGGGGTCCCTCTGTGTGTAAGGCATGTGGGGGCCCCTCTGTGTGTAGGGCGTGTGGGGGCCCCTCTGTGTGTAGGGCATGTGGGGGCCCCTCTGTGTGTAGGGTGTGTGGGGGCCCCTCTGTGTGTGGGGGCCCCTCTGTGTGTGGGGGCCCCTCTGTGTGTAGGGCATGTGGGGGCCCCTCTGTGTGTAGGGCGTGTGGGGGCCCCTCTGTGTGTAGGGTGTGTGGGGGCCCCTCTGTGTGTGGGGGCCCCTCTGTGTGTAGGGCATGTGGGGGCCCCTCTGTGTGTAGGGCGTGTGGGGGCCCCTCTGTGTGTGGGGGCCCCTCTGTGTGTAGGGCATGTGGGGGCCCCTCTGTGTGTAGGGCGTGTGGGGGCCCTTCTGTGTGTGGGGGCCCCTCTGTGTGTGGGGGCCCCTCTGTGTGTGGGGGTCCCTCTGTGTGTAAGGCATGTGGGGGCCCCTCTGTGTGTAGGGCGTGTGGGGGCCCCTCTGTGTGTAGGGCATGTGGGGGGCCCCTCTGTGTGTAGGGTGTGTGGGGGCCCCTCTGTGTGTGGGGGCCCCTCTGTGTGTAGGGCATGTGGGGGCCCCTCTGTGTGTAGGGCGTGTGGGGGCCCCTCTGTGTGTGGGGGCCCCTCTGTGTGTAGGGCATGTGGGGGCCCCTCTGTGTGTAGGGTGTGTGGGGGCCCCTCTGTGTGTGGGGGCCCCTCTGTGTGTAGGGCATGTGGGGGCCCCTCTGTGTGTAGGGCGTGTGGGGGCCCCTCTGTGTGTGGGGGCCCCTCTGTGTGTAGGGCATGTGGGGGCCCCTCTGTGTGTAGGGCATGTGGGGGGTGTTTGGGCCCTGGATACTTTCTCTGCCTGACCCCGGCGTCTGTTGCTTATTGCTGTTGCGGCGGTGATAGTGATACGTTCCTGCAGATCCCGCGGAGTCTTGTAGAGTCAGGTGACCTGGGAGTATCAGACTATGCTGGAGGGACCCCGGGTCACGCTTCTCCCGGATACACGGCTGTCCCTGGTGATGTCAGAGCGGCGCTGATAACTACCCAGATGTCTGCACCCCCCTCCCCATACAGCCTGCAGTCTGATAGGCACAGCTCGCCCAGGCCCGTGTGTCCCGCCCGCCCATCCAGCTGTCCCACTCAGCCAGCCCGCGGCTCCCACTCATCCAGCTGTCCCGCTCACCCGGCCCGCGGCTCCCACTCATCCAGCTGTCCCGCTCACCCGGCCCGCGGCTCCCACTCATCCAGCTGTCCCACTCAGCCAGCCCGCGGCTCCCACTCATCCAGCTGTCCCGCTCACCCGGCCCGCGGCTCCCACTCATCCAGCTGTCCCGCTCACCCGGCCCGCGGCTCCCACTCATCCAGCTGTCCCGCTCACCCAGCCCGCGGCTCCCACTCATCCAGCTGTCCCGCTCACCCGGCCCGCGGCTCCCACTCATCCAGCTGTCCCGCTCACCCAGCCCGCGGCTCCCACTCATCCAGCTGTCCCGTTCACCCAGCCCGCGGCTCCTGCTCATCCAGCTGTCCCGTTCGCCCGGCCCGCGGTTCCTGCTCGCCCGGCCCGCGGCTCCCACTCATCCAGCTGTCCCGCTCGCCCGGCCCGTGGCTCCCGCTCATCCAGCTGTCCCACTCGCCCGGCCCGTGGCTCCCGTTGCCCGGCCCGCGGCTCCCACTCATCCAGCTGTCCCACTCAGCCAGCCCGCGGCTCCCACTCATCCAGCTGTCCCGCTCACCCGGCCCGCGGCTCCCACTCATCCAGCTGTCCCGCTCACCCGGCCCGCGGCTCCCACTCATCCAGCTGTCCCGCTCACCCAGCCCGCGGCTCCCACTCATCCAGCTGTCCCGTTCACCCAGCCCGCGGCTCCTGCTCATCCAGCTGTCCCGTTCGCCCGGCCCGCGGTTCCTGCTCGCCCGGCCCGCGGCTCCCACTCATCCAGCTGTCCCGCTCGCCCGGCCCGTGGCTCCCGCTCATCCAGCTGTCCCACTCGCCCGGCCCGTGGCTCCCGTTGCCCGGCCCGTGGCTCCCGCTCATCCAGCTGTCCTGCTCGCCCGGGCCGTGGCTCCCGCTCATCCAGCTGTCCCGCTCGCCCCGCCCGCGACTCCCGCTCATCCAGCTGTCCCGCTCGCCCGGGCCGTGGCTCCCGCTCATCCAGCTGTCCCGCTCGCCCGGGCCGTGGCTCCCGCTCATCCAGCTGTCCCGCTCGCCCGGGCCGTGGCTCCCGCTCATGCAGCTGTCCCGCTCGCCCCGCCCGCGACTCCCGCTCATCCAGCTGTCCCGCTCGCCCGGGCCGTGGCTCCCGCTCATCCAGCTGTCCCGCTCGCCCGGGCCGCGGCTCCCGCTCATCCAGCTGTCCCGCTCGCCCGGCCTGTGGCTCCCGCTCATCCAGCTGTCCCGCTCGCCCGGCCTGTGGCTCCTGCTCATCCAGCTGTCCCACTCGCCCGGCCCGCGGCTCCCGTTGCCCGGCCCGTGGCTTTCGCTCATCCAGCTGTCCCGCTCGCCCGGGCCGCGGCTCCCGCTCATCCAGCTGTCCCACTCTCCTCACATTTCACTAATACCCGTCTCTTTTCTCCACAGCTGATGGGTCACTCAGAGTGGGATTACAAGAGAAGCTCCCGCGGTTCGCAGGTGAGTGCCGCTCTCGTACACTGTGTATATAGGTGTCCTGTCGGGGGTCTCCTCCTGATTTCCCGCCACCTCTGGGGCAATATTACAGGACGGTGTCCTCATGTTTGTGCTGATGTCATTGTTTTGGGGTCACCATGGTGACCGGCATGGATACAATGTATCATCTGAGGGGAGGCGGTGATCAGGTGTGACTCCCGTTCACTTCTATGGGTGGATCAGTGCTGTGACATCACAGGTCGCCCAGGGGGCTCGTCCTGTCAGTGCGCGAGGTGGGGTCATTTATCTGCTGGAGGTAATGACCGCACAAATGGCCTCCATAAATGCGATTACAGCGCAGGGAGCGGCTCATTAATGTCTCCTGTGACGTCAGATAATGAAGTTACCTCGCAGATGGCCGACAATTAGTGCAGCGGCCAGATCGTGCCGGCCACCCATGTCACAGAATCTCCCCGAAGCCCCCTGATGTCTGCCGCAGTCAGGCCAGGCCATGGAAGGCGCTGACCTTCCTCCAGAGCTCTGGGAACTACAAGTCCCATGATACATTGGTGTTATGAGCACACGTGGAAAATAACGTGAAATAAGGTCTAACTCAAAATACTCCACCGGACCCGCCCGGATCTCGTACGGACTAGAGGTCCCAGCTGTGCCGTCCCTAAAGGACCCTGCGCACACTGAGACAACCCTAAGGCTGGAGTCCCTTGTGTCTGACTCTCGTGAGGATCGCATGGTGAGGAGGGCCGCCGCCCGGGTCCGGGGGATACGATCCTCGCAAGAGCCAGACACAAGGGACTCCAGCCTCAGAAGAAGACTCAGATGACTCCTCCGACCTTTGCTACCTAAGCGCCCATCGAGGATTCTACGTACATTCTTAAGAATCCGGGGGAAGGTGCAGAGTGAAAAATAAAGGTAAACCAAAGGTACCAATCTTCCACGACAGCACTTGGCAAACAGGCTGTAATTCCAAGCAGGGTCCACTTCAGAAATATCACCAGTGAGGAAGGGATGTAAATAGTTCACCCGCCGGGTGATGGGGCAGACTGAACTACAGCATTGGAAACACCTGTTGGAAGAAAGGCAATGCACACACAAACAAAGTGTTCAGAACCAGGACAGCCATTGAACCTCCCTGTGGCTCAGTGCAGAGGGAAACAGACCCCAGCACAGGAGGCCACGGATCAAATCTGAGGCGCGACAATGGTGTCCAGATACAACCTGCCTTTTTCATAAAGATGGCAGTTCTGCTCCTTTCCCCAGTGTAATGGGTTAACTGTGGAAGTTTGCAGAAGCCACCATTATATAGATGATCCCACCCAGGAGAAGTGGCCGGCCGAGCCCAGGGCAGCTGCTGCCTGTCGCAGGCCATGTAGAAAACATGCTCTGTGACCTGTGAGGGGAGGGAGGAACTGTAGAGGACATGCTCTGTGACCCGTACAAGGAGGGGGGAACTGTAGTGGGCATGCTCTGTGACCTATGCAGGGAGGGGTGAACTGTAGAGGACATGCTCTGTGACCTGTGCGGGGAGGGGTGAACTGTAGAGGACATGCTCTGTGACCCGTACAAGGAGGGGGGAACTGTAGTGGGCATGCTCTGTGACCTATGCAGGGAGGGGTGAACTGTAGAAGACATGCTCTGTGACCTGTGCGGGGAGGGGTGAACTGTAGAGGACATGCTCTGTGACCTGTGCAGAGAGGGGTGAACTGTAGAGGACATGCTCTGTGACCTGTGAGGGGAGGGGTGAACTGTAGTGGGCATGCTCTGTGACCTGTGTGGGGAGGGGTGAACTATAGTGGGCATGATCTGTGATGTGTCCACGGAGTGGGAGCTGTGGGAGAAGCAAGTGAGTATTAATGATTGACTCATTGTGAGGTAAATCCGGAGATATGACGATAAATCATGATATTCAAGTATGTCAGGAAGCCCTCTCCTGGTGTCACCCCCCCTTTCCTTCACACAACTGGTTTAGCAACAAATCCCATGGCCATGTCCTGTGATATGGAAATTAGGTGGCTTAGGAACAATGGACACAGGATGACTCCCTGCCGTCACCCTGTAGTAGGAGCTGCTATCTAATTAGCAAGGCTCTGGAAATAGCCAGACAGAACGACTCCAGTAAAAAATGGTTCATATCTCGCAAGCCATATTTCCGATAAATATGGCAACCATAAAAATGGTGTCTCCGCATGTGGACGATGCCGGCACCCCCTTTTTATGGGAGCAGGACATTGGGAAATGCCCCAGGCGTGATATCAGCCAATGGGGAACTGGCAGACAGGTCATGAGTCCCCTCGTTCTGTAGCTAAATTCATAACTGTCACAATGAGAGCATTGGCGTCCGCCTACGACGCTCCCAGGCAAAGTTATGGCCAATATCCCCTTTGCTGGATAATTCTGATCCATGCAGGGGGAGTGGCAGTGCTTCCCTGTGAGGTCACTAAGGTAGGAGGGGACCTGGATCTGCCCAGGTTGATAACCCTACTTCGGCCATTTTCCAGTGTTCTTCTGCTCGGGGGCCTGGTTGGGAAAGACCTGTGAGGGAGTTCCTGGAAACCTGGTCTACAGCGCCCCCCTGTGGCCAGACGCAACAAGGTAACTGCTGGAACTGTGTATGCCTGTTTGTAACCCATGCTTTGATTGTAACTGTACTCTGACATATGTATATTCTGTAGATTCCCTATTGTATATATTGTAGTTCTAGTGTGCTTTAGGCTGATTAAATTATATAATTAATCTTGGGCTGTTCTGTTATCTCGATCTTGAATCCCACGTCTGTGTGTTCGGCTAATAGTTACCGTAAATCGGTTGGTGGCAGCGAATTGTGCCAAGGATTATTGTGGGGAGGCCAGTGAGATTCGGGGAGATTTTATATATTCCGCCCGCGGAGGTCGGGGGAATATATACCTTACTCTCACCGGGGACCCTTCAATAATCGGCATAAGTAGTATAGCGGCCTCCTTGCTTATGGTCGGGCAATTCCATAATTGGCCTGACTATAAGAGGGGCGCTAGAGAGCGCGTCACGTGCTCTGTCTGTCGGTCGGGAGGTATAAAGGAGGGGTGACCCCCACTTGTTACCCCCCGATTGTGACGTACTGGTAGCCAGCGCGGGGGATTTCTGAGTGACCCCCCCGGTGGTTTGTGACATATTGGTGGCAGCGGTGGGATCGAGATAATAGTGTGTGTGAGTGTGAGACCCATACTCCCAGACACTAAAGACTGCCTGCAGCAGCTGTGGCTGCTGGGGTCTTCAGACCAGCTCAACACTAGAGTGTCAGAGTGCAGATACTGTAAGGTGTGTGGAGGCATCAGGTGTCAGTTCTGTGTCAGTGACCAAAAGTCTGCAAGAATGGCTGATGGCACCAGGAGCAGAGCTATGCAACTGGCCAATGCTAAGGCAGGAGCCGAAGAGAGGGAGGACGGTGCTGTGGACAGCAATGAGGAGGTTGCCCACGAGTCCTCCAGGAGCTCGACGCCAGAAAACCGTTCTGCCGAGGACATTGCACAACCGGGCACTGCTGGACAAGAGGAGGAGCAGCTCACCCAAGGGTCCTCAACGAGCCAGATGCCAGCCCTCCGCTCTGCAATGGACAGTGAATCACCAGGCTCCGCAGCGGGCCGCAGATCACCACGTGCCATTCCACCGAGCCTGGGAGGCTCGGATAGCCTTCTTCAAATGGCTATGGCCCTTCTCCAGGCTGGAGACCAGGAGGGCTACAAGGGACTCCTGGCAGAGCACAGGGCAGAGCGGCAGGCAGCGCGTGATGCTGAGGCTGCGGAGCGGCAAGCAGTGCGTGAGGCTGCGGAGCGGCAAGCAGCGCGTGAAGAGCGAGAGCGACAGGCAGAGCGTGACTACCAGCTGCAGCTAGCTCAGCTCCGGCCCTCATCAGCCACACGTGACCTTCAAGACACCAAACTTCCAAAGGTCCGTGTTGAGGACTTCCCAGTGCTGGAGAAGGATGGAGACTTGGACTCTTTCTTGACTGCTTTTGAACGGACTTGCTTGCAGCACCATCTGGACAAGGACCAGTGGGCCAAATACCTGACCCCCCGTTTAAGGGGTAAGGCCCTGGAAATCCTTGGGGACTTGCCTGCTGAGGCAGATCAGGGCTACGACACCATCAAGCGGGCCCTGATCCAACAGTACAACCTCACTCCGGAGTCCTACCGCAAGAAGTTCCGGACGCTGCAGAAGGGACCAAAGGACTCCTGGGCTGACCACCGGCGGGCACTTGCCCGAGCTGCCGACCACTGGACCCAAGGCCTGCAGCTTTCCACCGGACCGGAGATCCTGGACTTGTTCATCACGGAGCAACTCTTGTGGAACTGCCCTGAGGATCTCCGCCAGTTCATCCGAGACCAGAAGCCAAAGGGGTCCACGGCTACAGCTGCCCTTGCCGATGACTACACCAACAACCGGGCCCCTGAGGCCAGGAGAGCGGCCACCAGCAGCACCTGGAGAGGGGGTAAGATGAATTCTGCGACTGCCCCACCTGCCCCTAGACTGCAGGGGGTGTCCCCCTCGACTCCCCTCTCCAGGCCCGTGGCAGAACCAAGATGGTGCCACCAGTGCAACCTACCTGGACACTTCAAGGCCATGTGCCCTCAGCGTCCCAAGGCCCCGGCTCCGTCCCCGTCCCAAGGGCCGCCCAAGGTGTATTGTGTGGGTGGGGGTGGTGGTAGGTCCCTGGACAGCTTCCAACCTGTCACCGTCGGCCAGTCTGTGACCATAGGACTGCGAGACAGCGCCTCGGAGGTGACTCTGGTGCGGCCTGAGATGGTGTCCCCCCAAGACTTGATCCCTGGAAAAACCCTCGCTGTCTCCGGGATTGGAGGCATTGACCCGGCGCTGCCTGTTGCTGACATTTATGTGGACTGGGGCGCAGGGCGAGGGGTGAGGGAGGTGGGGGTAACTGATCGGATCCCTGCAAACGTGCTACTTGGGACAGATTTGGGGCAAATAACCTCCCAGTTTGGCCCCGCCCCAAAGGCTGAACCTTCAGCCAGTGCTGACGTGCCTCCGGACAATGTTAATGTGTTATCTATGAATGATATAAGGGAGGAGGGAGTGAACTCTGATATTTCTGCTTGCATAGACACCATAGACACACACTCAGCTGCAGCTGTGACAGGGGAGGGGGTCAGAGAAAGGTGTGACAATGCCTCTACAAGTAACCAGCCTGTGAGCTGGGATCTGTTGCCCTCTGCAGGGATAAGCAGAGAGCAGGGTGCTGCAGGGGGAGGACCAGTGTGTGGGGTGGGGGCTACCACAGCAAATGTGGGGTCCCCAGAGATTTCACAGCGGGGTTCTGTTGCTGCAGGAGGGGAACAGGCAGGTGAGATTGGGGCCGGTCCAGGAGCGGAAGTGCTCCCAGGTACGATCTCGGTGCATGGTTCCCCCACAACCGGGGTGTCAGGAAGCCAGGTAGGTCTGCCTGAACCGGCGACTTGGTCAGGAACGGAGGAGGAGCAGGCACGACCCACGGTCGCAGCGGCTGTGGCCGCTGTCACCCGCAGTGGGAGTGCTGGAAGCCAAGGGGCCTCCCGGAGGTCCGATAGCTCTTCCCCTTCTGACCAAGTGGCAGCCGAGTCAGGTGGAGGCCAGGACACAGGTCCCGGGGTACTGACCGAAGATGTGACAGTCTCGTCGATTCTGGCCACATCTAGTCAGGGGTTTCAGGCAGCGTTAGAAGCTGACGACAGCCTGAAAGCTCTTAAGGAGCAGGCGGCACAGCCTCCCTCGGACTCGGACCCGGAGCGAGTGGTCTGGGACCAAGGACGGCTGTACCGGGCCACGGTCCAGCAGGGTTCACCGGAGGCGTGGCCCAGGGACCGACAGTTGGTGGTACCCTATCCGTTCCGGACGGAGTTGTTGCGGATCGCACATGAGATTCCGATGGCCGGACACCTAGGGATCGCCAAGACCAAGGCCAGGTTAAACCAGCATTTCTACTGGCCAAAAATGGGGGCCGATGTGGCTGCCTACTGCCGTTCGTGTGAAACCTGTCAGAGAGTGGGGAAGGCGGGGCCACACCCCAAAGCCCCACTAGTATCTCTGCCAATCATCGATGAGCCTTTCAGGAGGGTGGCTGTGGATCTGGTCGGCCCGCTGGCCATCCCCAGCAGCTCCGGGAAACGCTTCATACTGACGGTAGTGGACTATGCCACCCGGTACCCGGAAGCAGTGGCCTTGTCGTCCATTCGGGCTGACAAGGTGGCCACCGCATTGCTGGAGATTTTCTCCCGAGTGGGTTTTCCCCAGGAAATGCTCACTGACCGGGGGACCCAATTCATGTCCCAGCTGATGGAGGCCCTCTGTAAGCAAGTCCAGGTGCGACATCTGGTGGCCAGCCCGTACCATCCACAGACTAATGGCCTGTGCGAGCGGTTCAATGGCACCTTAAAGCAGATGCTTAAGATGTTGGTCGACTCCCATGGGCGTGACTGGGAGCGGTATCTCCCACACCTGTTATTTGCTTACCGGGAGGTTCCACAGGCCTCAACAGGATTCTCACCGTTTGAGCTCCTGTACGGGCGACGTGTGCGGGGCCCCCTGGCTCTGGTGAAAGAGGCTTGGGAAGGGGATTTGGCCACCCCTGGAGTGTCGGTTATCGAGTATGTCATGCGCTTCCGGGACAAAATGCAGGCCTTGACGCAACTGGTACACGACAATATGGCTCAAGCCCAGGCCGATCAGAAGCGTTGGTACGACCAGAACGCTTGTGAGAGGACCTACCAAGTGGGTCAAAAGGTGTGGGTACTGGTCCCCGTACCACAGGACAAGCTTCAGGCAGCCTGGGAAGGCCCATACCTCGTGTACCAGCAGCTCAACCCTGTAACGTACCTGGTCACCCTGGACCCTGCCCGTGGAAGGCGGAAGCCCTTCCATGTGAACATGATGAAGGCACATCATGAGCGGGAGGCATGTGCGCTCCCCGTGTGCAACCTGCCCGAGGAGGGAGAAGCGGAAACCCTCTTGGATATGCTAGCCCAGGTTAGGGCAGGCGGATCCATTGAGGATGTGGAGGTTGGCCACCAGCTCTTGGAGGACCAACGGTCCCAGCTGTGGGCCACCCTACACCCCTTCCGGGGGTTGTTTACCAACCAGCCCGGAAGGACTGACTTGGCTGTCCATCACGTGGACACTGGGGATCATCCCCCGATCCGGCGTTCAGCATATCGGGTCTCCCTGGAGGTGCAGCAACACATGCGCCAGGAGATTGACGAGATGCTGAAGCTGGGGGTGATCCAGGCATCCAACAGCGCTTGGGCCTCGCCTGTAGTCCTCGTCCCTAAGAAGGACCGAACCACTCGGTTCTGCGTGGACTACAGGGGGCTCAATGCGGTCACGGTCGCCGATGCGTACCCAATGCCACGCATCGATGACCTGCTCGATCAGTTGGCCGGGGCTCAGTACCTGACCATCATGGATCTGAGCCGGGGATATTGGCAGATCCCCCTGACTCGCAAGGCCAGGGAACGCTCTGCCTTTATTACCCCATTTGGACTGTACGAGTCCACGGTGATGCCATTCGGGATGAGGAATGCCCCTGCCACTTTCCAGCGGATGGTCAACACCCTGCTCAAGGGACTTGAAGGGTACGCGGCCGCGTACCTGGATGACATTGCCGTCTTCAGTCCCACCTGGGAGGACCACCTAGAGCATCTAGCACAGGTGCTCAGGCGGATCCACCGGGCAGGTTTGACCATCAAGCCGGGAAAGTGTCAGCTGGCCATGAGCGAGGTCCAGTACCTCGGTCACCGGGTAGGTGGGAGAACACTGAAGCCCGAGCCTGAGAAAGTGGAAGCCATCGCATCCTGGCCCACCCCCAGGACCAAGAAGCAGGTGATGTCCTTCTTGGGGACCGCTGGGTACTATAGGAGGTTGGTTCCATGCTATAGTAGCCTGGCAAAGCCCTTGACGGACCTCACCAAGAAGAAGCTGCCCTCTGCAGTCGATTGGACAATGGACTGCGAGACAGCCTTCCGGGCCCTAAAGGACGCCCTGTCCAGCCCGCCCGTGCTACAGGCAGCCGACTTCACGCGGCCGTTTGTAGTACAGACCGACGCCAGTGACTTCGGCCTCGGTGCGGTGCTCAGCCAGGTGGACTCTGCGAGCCAAGAGCACCCAGTCTTGTACCTGAGCAGGAAGCTGTTACCAAGGGAAGTTGCCTATTCCACGATGGAGAAGGAGTGCCTGGCCATAGTGTGGGCCCTGCAGCGTCTACAACCCTATCTATACGGGCGCCACTTCATCGTGGAGACGGACCACAATCCCCTCAGCTGGTTGCACACCGTCTCTGGGACGAATGGGCGATTGTTGCGATGGAGCCTTGCGCTCCAGCAATACAACTTCACCATTCGCCACAAAAGGGGCCGTGACCACGGTAACGCAGACGGGCTGTCCCGACAAGGAGAGGTCGCGGACGGGCGCACGGGGGAACACCGGAGTGTGCTGCCCCCTAGCGCCCTCAAAAGGGGGGAGGTGTGAGGTAAATCCGGAGATATGACGATAAATCATGATATTCAAGTATGTCAGGAAGCCCTCTCCTGGTGTCACCCCCCCTTTCCTTCACACAACTGGTTTAGCAACAAATCCCATGGCCATGTCCTGTGATATGGAAATTAGGTGGCTTAGGAACAATGGACACAGGATGACTCCCTGCCGTCACCCTGTAGTAGGAGCTGCTATCTAATTAGCAAGGCTATGGAAATAGCCAGACAGAACGACTCCAGTAAAAAATGGTTCATATCTCGCAAGCCATATTTCCGATAAATATGGCAACCATAAAAATGGTGTCTCCGCATGTGGACGATGCCGGCACCCCCTTTTTATGGGAGCAGGACATTGGGAAATGCCCCAGGCGTGATATCAGCCAATGGGGAACTGGCAGACAGGTCATGAGTCCCCTCGTTCTGTAGCTAAATTCATAACTGTCACAATGAGAGCATTGGCGTCCGCCTACGACGCTCCCAGGCAAAGTTATGGCCAATATCCCCTTTGCTGGATAATTCTGATCCATGCAGGGGGAGTGGCAGTGCTTCCCTGTGAGGTCACTAAGGTAGGAGGGGACCTGGATCTGCCCAGGTTGATAACCCTACTTCGGCCATTTTCCAGTGTTCTTCTGCTCGGGGGCCTGGTTGGGAAAGACCTGTGAGGGAGTTCCTGGAAACCTGGTCTACAGCGCCCCCCTGTGGCCAGACGCAACAAGGTAACTGCTGGAACTGTGTATGCCTGTTTGTAACCCATGCTTTGATTGTAACTGTACTCTGACATATGTATATTCTGTAGATTCCCTATTGTATATATTGTAGTTCTAGTGTGCTTTAGGCTGATTAAATTATATAATTAATCTTGGGCTGTTCTGTTATCTCGATCTTGAATCCCACGTCTGTGTGTTCGGCTAATAGTTACCGTAAATCGGTTGGTGGCAGCGAATTGTGCCAAGGATTATTGTGGGGAGGCCAGTGAGATTCGGGGAGATTTTATATATTCCGCCCGCGGAGGTCGGGGGAATATATACCCTACTCTCACCGGGGACCCTTCAATAATCGGCATAAGTAGTATAGCGGCCTCCTTGCTTATGGTCGGGCAATTCCATAATTGGCCTGACTATAAGAGGGGCGCTAGAGAGCGCGTCACGTGCTCTGTCTGTCGGTCGGGAGGTATAAAGGAGGGGTGACCCCCACTTGTTACCCCCCGATTGTGACGTACTGGTAGCCAGCGCGGGGGATTTCTGAGTG